>NC_057798.1:640502868-640764845 GCF_018294505.1 Triticum aestivum | reverse complement strand
TAATGCGAGGGGAATTATGCTTGAAGAACCGATGCCCTGTGACTTCTGTTGCCCCAAGAGATTCACCACCACGAGTGATTAACTAAAAAATTGCACACTAATAGTATATGATTATCTTGTTTGAAAAATATCTCGGTATGAATATTTAAAAATAATAATGGCCCTGCATCCGGATATACATGGATGCATGGATTGACGGATGCCATGCCACAGGACAAGGAGCTGTGGCTAGCTACCTAGCTCAGCTAAGCTGGGTCCAGGCGAGGCCAGGTAGGTCGTCGCTCGGGTGGGACAAGGCCGCAACTAATGAGCAAGCGGACACACGCATGCGTGGTTGGGTTGCACTTGCACCACCCACGCCACTCGTGTCCCCACTGGGGAACTTGGCCTGACTTGGCTTGGCTAGTGTGCGGTTCATGGTGATCAAGTTGGTTGACACGACACAGCTGCACATCACAGGGTTTATCCACACGATAGATAGATAGATAGATAGATAGATAGAGCCTCTCCTGGAGACTAGTTAAATGGCGCTTCTGCCCCTCCTGTTGTGCATGGCTTCCAGAAGGGGAGAAGGGCTGGTAGGCAAATGGTGGATGAGCACCTGAAAAGTCATGGTGGCATGGGTGCACGGCGACATGGCCGCCTATTGATTAGTACTCCTAGCTAGCAAGGATTTGATTCAGGGTGAAAGTGTAGTCAGAAGTCATGGACATTCTCATGGGCTCTATGAATGTGTGTGTGTGGAGGTGGCGGCATTTTCTTTGAGTGGGTACGTACAATACTATTCTCTGCGAGTGCAATACATGATGCGCCACCATGCTCGATTGTCATTGGTTGTCTCAATGTTGCTCGAATATAAGGGCATCTCCGAGGGAGACCGACCCATAAAACTCCGGTACATATTTGACCGGGTATATTTGTTCATTTTTGCAATTTAATGCGATCTGTATCAGTCCTTGAAGCGGTCTAGATGTCCGTTTTCCGGCAAAATGGAGATGGGGGTATAGCGGACATCCGGAGATCCACTTGACCAATCAAAACCATTTGCGTGGTTCTCCTCTCCTTTCTCTCTCTTCACATGCATGGTCCCCCTCTCCTTCCAATTGAACACCACACCACAGATAGCCATCACATGCATGGTCCTCGCCTATTTTTTCTCCTCTCAACCGGATACTTTGTACTACTAATTAGCCTTGGATGGCTTCCTCCCATATCATGTCCGCGGACCACGTCCGGACACAAAAACTGACATATACAAGAGGAATTTGTGGGTTGATGTTGGAGATGCCCTAAGGCATCTCTCACGCTGATCCCTAAAACGAACACATTATTTGTCTCCGGGGCTGGTTCGGACCAGTCTGTGGACACTAGTGCAGTAGTCGGTCATCTAACCATGTCTTCTAAATGTTCGTCTCTTTTTTACTAAAGACCGCGACACTCAAAATAATTATAAAAAATAACACTATTCATTCATAAATAACTTGCAAATGTCCCTACAACAATAGTTCAAATGTAAATGATTACATCTGAGATTACCAGATGTTCAACAAGTTTTTCGAATTCATCTATTACAAATTCAGAGATACTCGAGCCAGAATCGGACATGTCATCCCACACATATTGCCCCTTGAGTTTCATCCAACAATGTATGTTCGTGAATGGCCTGCCCTCAATCCTGTAGTACAACACAACAGCGAGTGCAGACTATAGAACGTGTAGAGCAACATTAAGTGGTGAATGAATTAACCAACATGTAGAGCAACAAGGAGCAAAACTTACAATCTTCATGGTTGACGAGCTCAATGGCCTCCACTCAAGTGAATCACACCGCAATACTTGATGACAGAGTTGCACATCGTGTACCATCGATGTGATATTAACTTCACATTGTGTTCATGGATGACGTGCATGTCATATGTCCCGAAGTTTTTTTTTTCTCATGAAGCGAAGCATGCACACGCTGCCCCAAAATAAAGCCCCTTGAGTTCCTTCCTACAAAGTTCGCATATACGACCAATCACACATTGGACAACAAATCATCCTTGATTACCGAGTACCCCGGCATCAAATTACTCTAGGAAATAACAGAAATCTCAACAAAAAAGCTCAATGAAATTTGATCGAACACCTGTATAGCGCGGTGTCCGTTGTGGACGGAGTCGGCAGGGGACGGAGTGTACCCGTTTACAGATGGATCCTGGGTGGACGATGGCGCAGTCCAAGAAAAGTAGGCACGTTGGTGGGGCTGAGGGCGTCCGAGGATGCCTAGACAACGCCCAGAGAGGTACAACAAAAGTGTCTAACGAGGACGGTGCGAATTGAGGCAAGGGGGGAGCAGGGCGGAGTGAAAGAAAAGTGGACCAGAAGAGGGATTTCAGTGGGCCAAGGTTGTCGAAATCCTACATGATGGCATTCCGGACTCCCGCAAAGCTCCTTCCCTCTTCTAGTTTGCTTTTGGTTTGCGGAAAAATGAACAGCCGGACACGTCAACAGACCGATGTGGGACCGCGTGACAGGGCTGTTTGGTTTGTGACTAACTTTGCCAAATGTTGCCACATCTAAAGTTAGGCAAGTTTGACTAACTTAGGTGAGTGTTTGGTTCAAGCCACACCTTAGGCAAGCCACAATTGGACCCCACATGGCATACACACAAAAAAAATGGCAAGATTCCCTTAGGCTTGTCAACTTGTGGCTTTTATTTTAATGAACTAACCTTAGCCAAGCTTGGCAAAAATGTGTGGTAAAGTGTGACAATGCTAGGCCTAAAACCAAACAGTCCCTAAGTCCTAATAGCTCGGTCCGGATGACCGTGTTGGAGATGACCTAACATCGTTTCCTCTCTCTCTCTCTATCTCGCTAAGCTGTGTGATAGTGTGTGTACGTGTGGTCATTTTCACTTTGTTCTCGGTGTCCTGTGTGGTTATATTATAAGCTATCGTGTAGCTTGGTGCGAGCTGATCAAAGTAAGCTGTTTGGTCTTAGTGGAAGGACTGGAGGTGTCGTATCTTCATTTTTCTACTGCATGCACCCACACAAATTTAATTACTCTATAAGTAAATGAGTATCCTCACAACAGATAGAAAGAAGAGTATGTGGCCGTAGTTTTCTCCCTCGAACTTTTACCTAACTGCACTCGATCTCCCCAAATAAAAAGAGAAAGAAAAGAAAATGCATTCTCAGATCTAGACCATGATCCGATCGATCTGCAGCTAGCTGCATTAAGATCGATCGTGTCCACATGACGCACAACATCATTAATAATGGAGAATGACAGCGAGGGCGCACCTAATATTTTATGCCCACCGGTGTTACTTTAAAACAGTCATATAATGTTCTCAAGTACCTCCCGCAAAAAAAAAAAATGTTCTCAAGTACCGTGACTAGTCCTAGATTACTATTCTTGTCGCCATAGTCATAGCCCACAGGGAGGTTACTGAAGATTCCTTGCATTGTTTAAGTTCAGAGTCACACGGAGAAGGATTTTTATGGGGAAAAGAAACCATGTAGAAAGCGAAAATGTTGAATGGAGGACGAGCTCCATGGAGGCCAAATTTTGCAAAATTCAAATTTCCTACTTTTATGTTTCAAAATAATTTGAAAAACAAATACACAAACATAGAGGCATTATGTACAGGTGTGTAAATTTTCATGATGAAATGCGTTGTAATGAGGGCTGTGCAAAAGGGAAATGTGGCTTCTCAGCACATGTGTTGTTCATTGCTCAAAGTCCACGATTTAATTTTTTTTGTACATGTCGCAGTTCACGTATTTCACCGTGAAAATTCACACACACACACACACACACACACACACACACACACACACACACATATATATACAGACGGTCTATTCTGCTAATATTAGCAGAATAATTATTCTGCACACCACTTCCGCACTGCACGCTGAACGAAAGTGCACGCCATTCTTTGAACCAAGTGTGCTGTAGTACTCATACGAGCGAACTTCTCGTCGAAAAAAACTGCACGCGTTATTTTTTCGGTACTGTTTTCGCTCTAATTTTTTAACCGTTTGTCAGAATGAGGCGTGTAATACACCGTTGAAAAGCTATGGATTAGGCGCAACTTCGACATGTTGAACACTTTTCGAGATTCCACACGGTTTAAGAGCAGTTTTGAAATTGGCGCGTCCCATGACGAGTGGCAGCGAGCATTTTTTGGCGATTTCTTCTAAACCGCTTGTCGGAATGAAGCAAATGATACGCCGTTGGATAGATATCATCTAGGCGCATCTTTTCCATATATAAATTTTTCTCTAATTCGTTACGGTTTAAGAGCAGTTTCAAATTTACTAAATTGCGGAACTCTGTTTTTCAAAAAAATTGAAATTTTCGGTACTGTTTTTGCTCCAGTGTTCTAACCGTTTGTTGAAACGAGACGTATGATACGCCGTTGGAAAGCTACAGATAAGGCGCAACTTTCATATGTTGAAATGGTTTTGAGATTCCTTACAATTTTTAGTTAATTTTGAAAATCGTGTAGCTGACTTCGAGAGGCAGCGGCTATTTTTTCGCGAAATTTTTACGAACGGCTGGTCGGAATAATTCAAATCATACGCCGTTGGAAAGATATCAACGAGACGCAACTTTTTCATGTAGAACACACTCTCTAATTCCTTACAGTTTAAGAGTAGTTTTAATTTTACCAAAATGCGGAAACTCTGTTTTTCGCGACACCCAAATCAACTTGTGTACTGCATCAGACAGAAGAACGCACTGCCTCGGACACGAAGCCGCACCCCATCAGATGGGCAAGTGAGCTGCTTGATTTCTTTTATTTACACGTAAATTTTCTCATGCGAGGAAGTGGACGGGACTTCACATGGGGCGTAAGTGAAGCCCCAAAACATGGAGAAATAAACCACATTACTTTATTTGTCGTTTCAGTAACATTTTTTCTTTGCATTTTACAAGATGAACAACATCAGACATCTGTCCACACTGCTTCAGTTAGAAAACCGCACTGCATCAAATGGTCACTTACAAGATGAACAACATCAGACACCCGACCGCACTGCATCAAATGGTCAAGTGGACGGCATTACTTTCTTTTGTCATTTCTTGACCATTTTTCATTTAACACATCTTTGCACTGCATCAAATGGTCAAGTGATTACTTTGATTGTCGTTTCTCTGCCATTTTTCATTTAACACATCTTTGCACTTCATTTCCTTCTTTCTTTTTTCTGTTTGGAGTTTTGGGTTTCCACATCGGCGAGCTGTACACGTGCTAAGAAATGAACCACATGGTCAAGGGAAATGAGCTGCAACACAATTCAAAATGAACTTCTTTGGTAAACAATTTTCAAACGAGTCCATATAACTTTTATACATAAAATCATCAAACACAGAAAACACCATTTTTTCATTGCATGTCCACATGGTAGAAACTGCATGCTCATGTCTTAACATCACCATGTTTCGCTGCAATCAAATGAGTTCCTATAACCTTTATACAAAAAAATCCACAAACACAAAAGTAGCGTATGCACTGCATGTGCGGATACTCCAAACTGCAATTTCTAAACACATTCAAATAAAGTCCCTGTAATTTTTATACATAAACTCCTCAAGAACAAAATGCACCATTTTGCACTCCATGTTCACATGCTCCAAACTTCATGGTACGATCTAAGCTGCACTGTAATTCATACGACCCACAACAAAGAAAGTCGGGGAGTCGCGGGCTCACGCGAGCTGGTCGTGAGAACTGCTTCGAGTCGTCGGTGTACGTCATCGCATGGCGAGGTTGACTGCACTGAGTGACGACCTGGGTTGCATTCTGTGGCGAGGTGAACCGCAACACCACGCGCATCCAAAATGCAAGTTTTGTGTTGGAAACGACCTGCGGGTTGGATGGAAGTGCTGCTGCAATATAATCAAAAAACTGCAGTCAGACTGTTTTGTTACTAATTAGAAATAGGATTGCGGAGATTTTTCAATAATTAGATTCCTTTCGTGGGAGTGCTGCTGCGCTCTCGCACTTAAACCGATCCATGTAACCGAACTGCACACAGCGAGTGGTGCGGACGTGAGGTGGACTCGCCAGAGAGTTTGCTCGCCGGAGGCAAGCTGCACGGGGAGCGGCAAGCAAGCTGCACGGGGAGCGGCAACCGAGCTGCATGGGGAGCGGTAACCGAGCTGCACAGAGGCCGGCGATGTGGTTGGTGGTTGCTGCCGCCAACTCCTACCCAGCTCCTCCCGGATCCAGGCGAGGGCGCCACCAGCACCCTCCTACATCCCGCATCGCCCTCCTGTGTGCCGGCAAGCTGGGGCCTAAGAGCCACCACGGCCACCACCAGCCTTCCCATACGCCGGTCGGCGAGAGATCCGAGCTGCCGTGCCCCGGCAAGCAGCTCCTCTGTGACCCCCGTAGTCGGACCCTCCCCTCCCCTGCCGCGCGACTTCTTTCTGCTCCTCCGCGCACCTCCCACCGTCCCGCGCGACCCCCGTAGCCGGATCCTCCCCTCCCCTACCGTGACTGCTCTCTGCTTCTCCCTCCCGCCGTCCCCCGTGCCACCACCATGGGCTACAAGCACGGGGAGCTGCTGCGGTCCACCACGCCCACGGATTTGTTGACGGCGCTCGCGCACTAATCCGACTCCGGCACACGTCTGCCACCGTGGAACCGCATTGGCTCCCCAGGCGCGCGGCTGACGCCGTGCAAGGAGGTTTTGTGGTGGCGCGGGGGAAGGAGGCGGGGCAGCGCCGCCGTAGTAGGAGGCGGGGCGGCGGCGCGGGGGAAGGAGGTGTAGCAGCGGTGCGAGGGAAGGAGGCGGCGCGGCGGCACTGGGGAGTGGGTGGCGCGGCAGCACGGGGGAGGTGCCGTGCTGAAGTGGGGGTTCGTGGGGAGATGGAGGTCGTGGGAGAGAAGGAGCATTGGGTGGACGAGAAGAAGATAAGGTGGGATAGTGTTTTTTTGCAGGTGCTGTTCGGTTCGATTGGGTTGCGGGGTTAGTTTGTAGCCATGGGCCAATTCGGTTGTGTTAGCAGAATAAGCACGGTTGATGTGCAGAATAAGGGTTTTAAAGGTGTTATCATAATAGACCCACCTTATATATATATATATATATATATATATATATATATATATATATATATATATATATATATATATATATGTTGATCTTAACCAATAGATTTGAGCAGGACACTGGCTCCGCTCGTACGATCTTGCACGAGATGCTCCCGGTCCAGATGGGCGACTCGGTGGGCGACGGGCGAGCGTCCCCGGCGCTGCCAATCCAGCCGGAACCTCCGCCGCCCCTCTCGACGGCCAATGGGGGTGGATTGCGGGCCAACGGGAGGGGGTGTTCCCCGCCGCCGCGCCGCTCGGCAGACCTGCCTTTCGGGGAGGTGCTTCCGCCGCCGCCGCATCTGCAGTTGTCGCCGGACCCATCGCTTCCTGATGATCTGCAGCCGGCGCTCGTGGCTGTTTCTCCAGCGGCGCCTGATCTACTCCCTTCCCCGCTTTCCCCTCGAGATCCCTCAACGGCGGATCGGGATTGGGACTTTTTGCATCCTACGAAATGGTATGTGCGTTTTCAAGATGATAGGGAGGCGGGGCGATGGATCAATGGCTCGATCTACTCGCATCCGTCTCGTTGGATGACGATCCAGGACGAAGATGGAGATATTCTGGCCGGACGACATCTCAACGTTGATGAAGAGCTTGCGATCGGTAAGCGTTTAATAATCTATTTGTTCCATATCGAGGTTCTTGAGTGTGTGCAGGCATCCATGGATTGCGACGAGCAACTCGATGTAGTGGATCTTACGGATAATGCCGACGGACCCAAGCCTCTGCAGCGGGTTGGAGGACGTTTCTGGATTCTTGCTGATGAAGATGAAGACGATGATGATCCACCGGAAACGACGGTTCGGCCACCAGCTACGCTTGGCGTGGCTACATCTACCTCGGTGCCTAAACCTTTGGTGAGTACTAAGAGATCTATCTCGTTTGGGACTCCGTTTTCTTCGCAGAAGTCGAAAGTGAAACCATGGAGTGGACCTTTGCCGAAGGGGGGGGGGGCGCCGGCTATCTCTTTGTCTGATTTTTTTTGTCCCGAGTGCTGGACGAGAGTGACTCGAAGAAAGAAGAAAGGGGGTCGTATGATGTCACAACGATCGCCGGCGGTGGCCGCTGCGTGTGACATTCGGGCGGCCAGATCTGAGCGTTTCTATGCTCTTTTGGGCACAGATGGGCCGCCTGAGAGTGCTCGCGAAGCGGGCCTGGCTAGTACTGGGCTAGAGGCCCGGGGGGCTGGCCAGGTTTGCATAGCGACGGGTGTGGGCGACGTGCATGAGGTGGCCTCGGACCGATCGCCCCTGCATGCACGATCTACCTCCCCTTCTCTCTTCGTTGCTGCTAGGGTTCACCGTCGCGGGACGGTTGGTTTCCCGTCGGCCTCCTTGCGCCGTTTCTCCTCAGCTCGCGCCGGCGTTGGACGGCACCCGTCAACTGGTTCTCGTTCGGCGGAGATGCCGCCCAAGCCACCTCCACCGCGGGCTGCGCCGGTGGTGAGGAACCCGGCCGGGGCCGCGGGGGCTTCTGCTCCTCCGGCTGCGACTGCTGCGGCGCCGGGTCTCGCGCGTGCGGCGCCGCCCTCACGGGTAGCTCCACCACCGCCTCGGGGAGCGCCTCCTCCGCCTCCGGTTAGGGTGGCCCAGCCGCCTAAGGCCGCGCCTCCTCTGCCTCCCCAGCCTAGGGCTGCGCCACCACCGCCGCCAAGGGCCGAGCCGCAGCCGACCCAATGGCCGTGGCCGAGGCAGATGGCGGGTGGACGCGGTGGCACTGGCCCTGGCACGAATGGCCATGGGGCGGGTGCGTCGGCGGGGGATGATCGTAATCCTCTGCGAGGACAGTGGGGCGATGATGGATATGATGCTTATGGCTTTGGGCTGCATCGGGGCTCTTCGTCTACCGGCGGTGGCCGTGGTTATGCATGGGTGGATGACGGTAATGCCAACCGGGGTTTCCAAGGACCGCCTGGCAACTTCGTGGAGGGTGCGGTTGGCCCCAATAACCGCTCTTTCCGGGGTCGTTTCCGCGGAGGGCGGGGCGGGAACAGACGTTTCTATCAGCCAAGGCATCCGAAGACTACGGTTGAGACGGAGGTGGCTGACGGAGGATCGAATCTACCGCAGGTGGCGGTGGAGACGGTTCAGGCTCTGGCCGAAGTTACGTTGCCGGAACCCATGCAGACTGGTGATGCTGCTTCTAAGCATGGTATGGACAAATCTGAAGCTGACAAGTTGTCCAAGTGGGCGGCTAAGAAGAAGAAGCTCACTTGTTTTTGCTGTGGTGACACGGGACACTTTATGGCTGAGTGCACTGCGGAATTATGTGACCTGTGCCGGAAACCTAAGCATACCGCTGCCGAGTGTCCTCTTATGCTTGGGCCTAAGCCTTCTGTTCAGATTTACGGGGTCTGCTGCTCGGAGTTGATGTTCTTCGAGTCTCCCAGAGTGGCACCTTTGGCACCAGCGGTAGAGACTTCTTTCCCAGGGGTGGTGAAGGTAGTTCATGGACCGTTGACCGAGGCGCAAATTATTCAGCAGCTGCGGGAACTCGCTCCGGGTAATTTTCAGTGGTCCTTGCTCAAGCTAAATGATACGTCTTACAAAGTTGATTTTCCGTCTAAGGAGGATCAGGTGCAAATCCTCAAGTTCGGTATGAGCAGGGTTACAGGCACTAGTTTTGTGTTGCAGTTTGATGAGTGGAAAAAGAAGGAGCCGCAGGGCATGCCGTTGAGGCAGATTTGGGTTCGTTTCTTTGGGGAACCATCTGATCCCTTGGATAGCTTCTTGGTGACGTGGAGTTTGGGGTCTTTGATCGGCAAGACTGAACAGGTGGATATGCCATTCACTCGGGCCAACGGGGTGGCGCGTTTACTTGTCAGTGTTGCTAATATTGAGTTCCTGCCGAACGTGGTGCCTTGGACATACGATGGTGTTATGTATCAGCTGGACGTTTTGTATGAGGATCCTAATTTGTTCGATGAGTTTGAGGATGATAACCCTATGGACATGACTGAGGGAGGAGGTGCCCCGGGGAACCAGGATGATTCGGCTATGGGTGATGAAGACGGGGCCAAGGGTCCGGTTGGTCCGTCCGAGTCTACTAATATGGCTCCTGCGAGGTCTTCTGGGGTTGCTCCGACGTCCACTTTGCAGCTTGGGTCCTTGGGACCATTCTCTGCTCCACCTAGGCTGCGGGGTGTATTTCTGGGTTCCGTGGATCCCGTGGCTCCTCTTTGTGCGCCGATGGTTCTTGAGTTGGGAGATACCGAGGGGCAGGTGGCCCTTCCACGACTCCTACCTCGCTGATGGCTACCGTGGATGGTGCTGCGACTGCGGCTATGGCTAGTGGTGACGGGCAGGAGGCCCGGTCCCCTGTGATGCTGACGCCGACGGCGCCCATGTAGGACTCGGTGCTCTTCCCCACGTCGCCGCGCGCGGGAGGAGGGGTGGTTGTGCAGGAGGCCGCCGTCTCTCTTTGCCCCGTTGCGGTGGTCGGGGTCAGGTGATGCGCCCGTCTCTCCGGCTGCCTCTCTGGAGCACCGTGAGCGGGTCTCCCCGGCCCCTGCTGCCGGCGAGTCGCCCGTGGACAGGCCGCGGGAGTCGTCGCAGAGCTGCTCTCCGGCCCCGGTGGCTACGGCCCGGGGAGCCACTGTTGGGGGATGGGCAGGAGGCCTTTCCCCTAGCAGAGATTCTCGCGAGGAGGTCATCGCCTTTGGCGGTATCCCGGACCCGGTCTCCCAGGGGAGGCGGGTCAGCGGGAGGCTGCAGGAGCAGCCGGACGTTGATGACATGCAGCTGAGGTGTGCTTTGAGAGCTGCCAAGCTGCGCGACGTCGAGACCTCCACTGGTATGTCGGTTAATAAGTCGAATTCCATTTTTCATTTTACTGATGTTGAAATTATTCATAATGCAAATCAAGTAGGTGTTTCACTTGGTAAAAATGATATTGAGGTTTCTAGGTCGGTTAATGACATTCTTGATTTGGAAGCTAATCGTGCGGTAGAAATGATCCGTCACATTGCTGCTGTTAAACCTATGAACGATTCGGAGATAGATGCGCTTGGGGTTAGGGTTCTTGATGGCTTGTGTGCCGATCTTGACCCTGCACTACCAGAGACGGAGGAGGACACCATTCCTGAGGTGTCTCTTCATGTAGATGAGCCTGAGGCGATAGAAGCCGAGAATGACTGTGCTGATCAGGCTGATGGTCACCTTAAGCCAAAGCGGACGTGGAAACGGAAGGTTTATCCCGTCTCGGCTGCACGTAGGAGTGCTAGGATCCGCACTACAATTTTTTTATGATGAATTATGAGAGGCATTTTCTGGAATAGCAGAGGTCTTAGAGACTTGGCTAAAAGAAGATTTCTAGCGGAGGCTTCTCTTGAACATCAGTTAGATTTTATTGCATTGTCTGAGACTGGAAGAAGCAACTTCACTTCACAATTTCTTGCCACTTTGTCCGGGGGGGGGGTAGATTTTGATTGGCATTGCCTCCCCCCTCAAGGAAGATTCGGTGGGGTTTTACTTGGGGTTAAGTGTGAAACATTGGAAGTTCGGGGTGTAGTTTTGGGGGATATTGCCGTCAAGTTTTGAGTTCGAACTAAGGCAGATGGGTTTGATTGGGCTTTGGTGGCGGTGTACGGAGCTGCGCAATCAGAGCTCAAGCCAGACTTTTTGGCGGATCTGGTTTGTATTTGTGGTAATGAACAGCTCCCCCTCTTAGTGGGAGGGGATTTCAACATTATCTGTAGGAAGGAGGAGAAGAATAATGACAATTTTGACGGCTGATGGTCGTTCATGTTCAACACTATTATCGAAAGTTTGGATCTCAGAGAGATAGAGCTTTCGGGTAGGAAATTCACTTGGGCTAATTCGTTACCGGTCCCGACGTTTGAGAAACTTGACCGTGTCCTAGCAAGTGTCGAATGGGAACAGAAGTTTCCTCTGGTAACTGTGCAGGCATTGACAAGAGGTGTCTCTGACCATACACCATTACTAGTTGATTCAGGAGTTCAAACTTTTGTGGGCAACAAAAGCATTTTCTCGTTTGAACTTGCCTGGTTTGAAAGAGAAGGTGTCCTTGAGTTGTTAGCTCGGGAGTGGGCTAAAGACTCAGGAGGAAGGACGCCTATCGAGCGATGGCAATGCAAGATTCGTCATCTCCGAAGGTTCCTTCGAGGATGGGCTAAACACACGCATGGTATTTATAAGGCGGAGAAGGAGAGACTTCTTCTACTTATTCAAAACCTTGTCGTTAAAGCTGAAACTTCTATCTTGGATTCCAGTGAGTTGGAAACAAAGATAGAGGCGGAGATGCGACTTAAACAACTTCTTCGCGAGGAGGAATTGAAGTGGGCGTTGCGAGCTAAGGTTCGCAAGATAGTACAAGGCGAGGACAATACTCAATTCTTTCATATGATTGCTAATGGGAAGCATCGTAAAAAGAGAATTTTCCAGCTAGAACAAGATGAAGGGACGATAGTTGGTCAAGACAATCTGAAGGTCTACATTACCAATTATTATAAGCAGTTGTTTGGTCCCTCGGAAGAGAATTTTGTGTCCTTAGATGAGTCTAGGGTTGAGGATGTTCCTCAACTTGAGACTGCCGAGAATGAGCTGCTGACTGCTCCTTTCTCTGAGAAAGAGGTGTTTGAAGCCATTGCATAAATGGAGAACAATAAGGCTCCAGGACTGGATGGGTTTCCGGCAGAGTTTTACAAAAAGTGCTGGCATTTTATTAAGGGTGATTTGATGCCCATGTTCCAGGAGTTTTTTGAGGGACAACTTCAGTTGTTTAAGCTGAATTTTGGAATGATAACTATTCTTCCTAAGAAGACAGACGCGGTTCGCATTGAGCAGTTCAGACCTATATGTTTGCTTAATGTGAGTTTCAAAATATTCACCAAGGTCGGGACAAATAGACTTACGCAGATTGCGCACTCTGTGGTTCATCCGTCCCAGACTGCTTTCATGCCTGATAGAAACATCCTTGAAGGGTTTGTTGTCTTGCATGAAACGCTCCATGAAATCCACTCAAAAAACTTGATGGCGTAGTTTTTAAAGTGGATTTTGAAAAAGCATATGATAAAGTTAAATGGCCTTTCCTTCAACAAGCTTTGCGTATGAAAGGTTTTGATCCGGCATGGAGAAACCAGATTGATTCCTTTACGCAAAAAGGGAGTGTAGAGATTAAAGTGAATGATGACATAGGTCACTATTTCAAAACACACAAGGGGCTAAGGCAAGGAGATCCGATGTCACCGATTCTGTTTAACATAGTGGCTGATATGCTCACTATCTTAATAGGTCGGGCCAAGGATGTAGGGCAGGTAGGTGGCCTGGTCCCACATCTAGTTGACGGAGGGATTTTCATTCTTCAGTATGCTGATGATACTATCATTGAGGGAGTCCTGGACTAGGGGGTGTCCGGATAGCCGAACTATCATCATCGGCCGGACTCCAAGACTATGAAGATACAAGATTGAAGACTTCATCCCGTGTCCGGATGGGACTTTCCTTGGCGTGGAAGGCAAGCTTGGCGATACGGATATGTAGATCTCCTACCATTGTAACCGACTATGTGTAACCCTAGCCCTCTCCGGTGTCTATATAAACTGGATGGCTTTAGTCCGTAGGACGAACAACAATCATACCATAGGCTAGCTTCTAGGGTTTAGCCTCCTTGATCTCGTGGTAGATCTACTCTTGTAACACACATCATCAATATTAATCAAGCATGACGTAGGGTTTTACCTCCATCAAGAGGGCTCGAACCTGGGTAAAACATCGTGTCCCTTGTCTCCTGTTACCATCCGCCTAGACGCACAGTTCGGGACCCCCTACCCGAGATCTGCCGGTTTTGACACCGACATTGGTGCTTTCATTGAGAGTTCCTCTGTGTCGTCACCGATAGGCTCGATGGCTTCTTCGATCATCAACAACGACGCAGTCCAGGGTGAGACCTTCCTCCCCGGACAGATCTTCGTATTCTGCGGCTTCGCACTGCGGGCCAATTTGCTTGGCCAATTGGAGCAGATCGAAAGCTGTGCCCCTGGCCGTCAGGTCAGATTTGGAAGTTTGAACTTCACGGCTGACATCCACAGGAACTTGATCCTCGATGGATTCGAGCCACAGCCGAGCATGCCGCACTGTCACGATGAGCATGATTTAGCTCTGCAGCCGGACAGTACCTTGGAGGCCGCACTCGAGCCCGCTCCGATCTTCAATTCGCAGCCGGCTGCGCAGATCGAGGACGGATGGCTAGACACCGCCTTGGGGCCTGCAACCTCTACGGCGATAGAGCCGAACACTGACCTTGTCCCTCATGAAGCTCGTGACTCCGAGGTGTCGGACTCCTCTCCGGACTCCGAACCTCCCGCGCCCCCTCGGATCGAATCCGATTGGGCGCCAATCATGGAGTTCACCGCAGCGGACATCTTTCAACACTCACCTTTCGGCGACATCTTGAGTTTGCTAAAGTATCTCTCGTTATTAGGAGAGCCCTGGCCGAACTGCGGCCAGGACAGTTGGGATGCGGATGACGAAGAAATTCAAAGCCCACCCACCACCCACTTGGTAGCCACTGTCGACGATCTAACCGACATGCTAGACTACGACTCCGAAGACATCGACGGTATGGACGATGATGCCGGAGACGACCAAGAACCAGCACCCATCCGGCACCGGAAAGCCACCCCAACGCACGACGTATACATGGTGGATACACCAAAAGGAAGCGACAACGAGGAAAAACGGGACGTGGCGAAGGACAACTCCCCCGACAAACAACCAAAATGGCGACACAAGCGCCGCCCGAAGACCGGCCTCGATAAAAACGGCACCCATACGAACCCGGCCCTAGAGCAGGGCGAAGCAGTGGACGACGAACATGCCACCAAGCAACCATCCGAACATGATGAACTGGACAAGCAACCCATCCCCGGCGAAGACGATCTCACATCACCAGAGCATACGAACCTTCATAAAAGGCTCGTCGCCACTGCAAGAAGTTTGAAGAAGCAAAAGCGAAAGCTCAAAACAGCGGAGGACGCACTCAGAATGAGATGGAGCAAAGTACTCAACACCGCAGATAAATATGGCGCTAGTCACCAGACAAAGAGCTACCCGAAGCGCAAGCTGTTGCCCGAATTTGACGAGGAGGCCTTAGAGCCCCCGCAGTCAAAAAAGAAAGAAGCCGCCTGGCCGGATAGACGACCAGATGACAGGCCAAGAGCAGCAAGGGGCGCCGGACACAAGCCGGCACACGATCCTCGGAAAAAGGATGACCCGGCCAGGTCCATCTATGGGCCAAAAAAGAAGACTCCAGGAAGCAACATAACCCGCCGAGCATTCGAAGACAACGGCACACCCAAATACAGGGGCGCCGCACACCCACTATGTTTCACCGACGAGGTACTGGATCATGGATTTCCAGCGGGATTCAAACCCGTAAACATAGAGGCATATGACGGAACAACAGACCCCGGAGTCTGGATTGAGGATTATATCCTACACATACATATGGCCAGAGGAGACGATCTCCATGCCATAAAATACCTACCCCTCAAGCTCAAAGGGCCGGCTCGGCATTGGCTCAAAAGCCTCCCAGAAAATACCATTGGAAGTTGGGAAGAGCTTGAGGATGCGTTTCGAGCAAATTTTCAGGGGACTTATGTCCGCCCTCCGGATGCAGACGATTTAAGTCACATAACTCAACAGCCCGGAGAGTCAGCACGCAAATTCTAGAACAGGTTCCTCACTAAAAAGAACCAAATAGTCGACTGTCCGGACGCTGAAGCCTTAGCAGCCTTTAAACACAACGTCCAAGACGAATGGCTCGCCAGACACCTCGGCCAGGAAAAACCAAGAACAATGGCCGCACTAACAAGCCTCATGACCCGCTTTTGCGCGGGGGAAGACAGCTGGCTGGCTAGATGTAGCACCAGCGACCCGAGTACATCCGAAGTCAGAGATGGAAATGGGAAAACACGACGCAGAAAAGATCAGCGCCGGAATAAGGAAAATGGCCCAAATAGTACGGCGGTCAACGCCGGATTCAAAAGCTCTCGGCCAAACAACAAAACACTGCCCCTCAAGGACAACAGTGACGAGCTATCCAACCTAAACAAGATTCTGGATAGGCTATGTCAAATACATAGTACCTCCGGGAAGCCTGCAAACCATACCCACAGAGATTGTTGGGTCTTCAAGCAGTCCGGCCGACTTAATGCCGAACGCAAGGGGCTCGACACACCGAGCGAAAGTGACGACCCCCAAAAGCAGCACTCCGGAAAACAGAAGACTTTCCCACTAGAAGTCAAAACAGTGAACTCACTTCACGTGATAACACGAAAACACAGCGCGGCACCTGCCATACCAGGACACGTCCGCAGAATGGGGATAGACCCTACCAAAATTCGCCATAGCAGCACTTCCTTCAAAGGAGTGACGCCAGGCCTTCAAGCCGATTATACAGGCTCTGTACCACTAGAGGTTGTGTTCGGTTCATCCGACAACTTCCGTCACGAAAAGCTAACTCTCCATATCGCCCCATTTCACAGTGGCCCTCGAGCACTACTGGGATGCAAAGCTTTCGCCCGCTTTAACGCAATACCACATTACACGTCTCTTACGCTTAAAATGCCCGGTCCATGCGGCATAATCTCCTTAAAGAGTAACTCCGAGTGTTCCTCGACCACGGAGAACGTAAGGCTGCCTTGACAGCCACACACTAATCCGACCTTGCAGGTCAAGGCCCCTAAAAACAGGTCATTTTCAGACCTCGGACACGGTTAGGCGAGTCCGGCGTAAATAAACAAGGGGCTTCCCAGCCGCATACCCCCTTTATAAGGGGCCGTGCGTATAAATGATGAGAGCCAATAAAGCTCAACTTTCTTCATCTTCCAAATTATACTTTATTTTAATACAACTTTTGCACGATATTTCTTGGAAACTAAGTCCTTCTCTTTTACAGATGAAGCACGTGCTACACCCGTCCAGGATACAGCACAACGGAGACACAGGCGCAGACATGCAGCAGGGACCCGTTGCAAGGATTCTTTTCAGATTAAGACCCTGTGTAAACCTTTCTTACTGTCTCTTGTTGATACACATCCCCCGGTTTCCTACCATAGCCGAGGAGGAGGCTGACGTTTTGGCATGGGCCACGTCAGAAGTTCCCGCCTGTACCTGGACACTAGGGGCTTTGGGCATTGTTCTGCCCGGTATCATAAAGACCGAACACCTCAGGGAGTGTTCGGCGTCTCGAGTTAGGCCTTATATGCATCAGCTCCGAATCATGTCTTTGGTCAAATGTTGGGTTTGCCCGGCTCCTGTGTTTTGCTACCTTATGTTCCGCTCCATTGGCTAACACGGCACCAGGAGAACTACTGCGATTGTGCCCCGGTTCGGCCGGGCGAGCACCTCAGTAGAGAAAGCCGAAAACTGACTGTCATGATATAGCGAGAGACTGGTCAACCACTCGATCGACCATTGGAATGTTTAGAATTCCTCCGCTTTGACGAAGGACCGCTTCCCGGTCAGGCACATACGCGCCCCAAGTTCAGAGAAGAGCGGTGCCGCTAGGGGCTATATAGTAGCCCCACATTCAAGCTCCTATGGCTAAGTGAAAGTGATAAAGCATTATAGTCCGGTTGCCTAGTTTGCTATGCTATCACCTCCTTAAAAGGACCAAGACATTGGATTAAGTGTGAAAAAGCGCTTTTCTTTTTGCAAACACCCCCGCACCATGTGCGTGGGGGCTGAAGCCAAAGACTGCCATCTTTCAGATTATACATACATATACGGCCGCACAGGAGATAGTTCAATACTTGAACGCACAAGTATAAAAAGCTATTGCATTATAAACATGATCTCAGAAATCATACATGTCATTTAAACATAACATCTTTCGAGCACTGCGACTCTATTAAACGAGTGCCCTGCAGGACTTCCTCAAAATAGTGCTCGGTGGGGAATCGGCTTTTGTCCGAACCCCGGGATGCAACAGCGGTGGCATCCATCTCTGCCCAGTATGTCTTAACACGGGCGAGAGCCATCCGTGCACCTTCTATGCATGCCGACCGCTTCATCGCCCCGATATGCGGCACCGCCCCAAGGAATTGCTGCAACAAGCCAAAATAACTCTTCAGCTTGGGCCTTTCCGGCCACAGATGAGCGACCACATCCGTCATGGCAAGTCCAGACAATCTATTCAGCTCAGCCCACTCAACCAGCCGATCACTCAACGGAAGTGGACGCTCCGGACTATGGAATTAAGACCAGAAAAGCTCTTCCATTTCGTGATCCTTCTGGCTTCGGAAGTGCACGACTGCGTCCGCCGCACTCGCCGCCAAATCCAGATAAGGATCCTCTGCACCGCACAATCGGCCCAGCTAAGCATACTTCGGATCCATGAACTTCCTACGCAGCATAAAGGGCTTTGCAGCCACAATGTCTCCGACCTGACGCAGTTCCTCCTTCATAGCCCGCATCGCACTACGTGCATCCTTGGCTTCGGCGTCGGCCTTCTTCAGGTCCTCTTGCTCCGCTCGGCGTTCTCTTTCAAGAACCTCCTGGCGGTCGGTAGCATCTTTTAACTTCGCGGCCATTCCGGCCATCTCCTCCCTGCTTCGGCAGTGAGCAGCCTTCTCGGCTTCTAGATCTTCTGCTGCCTTCGAGGCAACCGCCTCACTTTTTTTGGCTTGCTCCTTGGCCCGAGCAAGCTCTGCTCGAAGGTCTTCCACAACAGCAGCACCATCTGCATCAAGCATACAAATTGTAAGGAATGGGCGTTAGCTCCCTTACTAGGCGACCGCAGAGCAACCACATACCTTGTGACTCATCAAGTCGTTTATTGACCAGCAAGATGTCCGCATCCGCAACGTCGAGTTGCCTCTTCAGCTCGGCAAATCCATCAGTCCGGCTGGCCACCGAACGTTCCGCCACCTGCATAGGAAAGGAGACAATCTATAACTGAGATTATGATCCTCGGCATGCTGTCGCTTTTGACAACATACCAAGTCTCAGGGGCTACTATCTATACAGGGCACACTTCATGTGCAAAACTGTCAAAAGGTATGTCATTTTTTGCGTACCTCAAACCCCGTTAGCAAACTTCTGACGGCCTCACACAACCCGCTTTCGGCGGACGAGATCCTCTCAATCACCATACTCATTAACGTGCGGTGATCTTCTGAGATAGACGCCCTCTTGAGCAAATCATGCAGCTCCACCGGCCGTACCCCAATGGGTGCCGGACTTGGGGAGACCCTCCGTGATGACACCTCAGGGTTGTCCGCCCTGCCAGACGGGGCGGCAGATGGAGCCGTCTCGCTCTCCATCATCTCCGGACGAAGGTCCCCCGAAGTTGAGCTCTGCTGAGATGGGCTGAGATCCGAACTACAAGGTGAAAACTTCGGTTACCTTTGGAAATAATATAGGGGCGTTCCCTATTACAAAATTCCCCCTTTTTTACTTACGGCTCACTGGAGGGCTGATTCCTCCGAGGAGACAGTACGGCCGGGGCTCTTCCCGGCACAGGACCTTCCGGTACAGATTTCTTTCCCCGCTTTGAGGCCTTGGCCTCCGGGTCTTCGGAAGCGGTCCTCTTCTCCCCCTGGAAGGAGGGACTCTCGATTCCTCCCTTACTGAAAGCCTCCGTGGCAGAGGTGGTAGTTCCCCTGTGCCCCCCTTCGCCCTCCTCCGAAGGTGCAACCTCCAACATGTTGATTAACACGGGATCCTGCATGGTCTAAGGGAGGGGGGCCGGACACCGTATCAGTTTTGCTTGCGCTATCCACTCCTGTCCAAGGGATAGCTGGTTAAAAGGCAAATCCACGATAAATAAATGGATGATGTGTTCGGACACAGGGCTACTTACTTGAGTATCCGGGCGATTGCAGCTTAGGCCAGCATCCTCGGTCAAGTCCGGATGCATCTCTTGCGATCCGAAGAATAGTTAGTACATCTCCGCGGGTGTCAAACCCATGAAGTGTTGAAGAGCTCGTGGCCCCTCCGGATTAAATTCCCACAGGCGGAGGGGGCGACGTTTGCAGGGCAGTAGGCACCGGATCAGCATAACCTGTACCACTATGACCAGATTGATCTCCCTTTCTTGGAGGCCTCGAATCCGGTCCTGCAATAGGGGTACGTCTTTGGACGACCCCCAGTCACGCCCCTTGTTGACCCATGACGTCAACTGTTGTGGAGGGCCCGAGCGGAAGACGGGCGGCGGCCTCTGCCTGCTGCCCCTGGGAGCGGTGATATAGAACCACTCCTGTTACCACAAGCCGAGCTCCTCCTGAAAAGAGCCCTCGGGCCATGGAGCATCGGCCCTCTTGCTTATAACCGCCCCGCCGCACTCTGCCTGACACCCCTCAATCATCTTCGGCTCCATGTTGAAGGTTTTGAGCCACAAGCCGAAGTGAGGGGTATTGCGGAGGAAGGCTTCGCAGACGACAATGAATGATGAGATGTGGAGGATGGACACCGGAGCCAAGTCATGGAATTCCAGCCCATAGTAAAACATGAGCCCCCTCACGAAGGGATCCATCGGGAAGCCTAAACCCCAACGGAGGTGAGACACGAACACGACGCTCTCGCCGGGCTCGGGAGTAGGAATAATTTGCCCTCGGGCAGGCAACCTATGCGAAATCTCGTAGGTCAAATACCTGGCGTCTCTCAGCTTTAGCACGTCTTCTTCCGTGACGGAAGAGGGCATCCACCGGCCTCGTAGGTCGGAGCCGGACATTGTCAAAGGTCGAAGGTACCCGAATCTGGAGCCCTGGGTGTTGGAACTCGGGGCGAGGGGCGGATTCGATTGAGGATTGAAGAAAAAGAACGGGCCTTGGTCTCATTATAAAGAGGAAGAATACCAAGAGCCGTCCCCGTGACCGTTTGGAACCCGCCTTCGATGGAGGGGGCGCGGCAACAAGCACGGTCGGGTTACCCACGTCCGTATTTATGAGAATCCCGGAATAAGGGGAACACGATCTCTGCTTCGACAAGACGTGCCAAGGAAACCGCTTCGCTAAACGCGCTGGGGTGGTACAATAAAAACAATTCGAGTAAAGGCTTGGTAGTGGTGTGATGTCACGCCACCAAATACGTCAGCAGATTGAACTTGTGTAAATATTATTCTCTCTACGGTTGTACGTGGAATTTATTTTGCAGAGCCGGACACTATCCTGGCGTTTACAATATTCTGTAGATTATTCGGAAGAGGAACCCGCCTTGCAATGCCGAAGACAATATGCGCGCCGGACTCGTCGTCATTGAAGCCTGGTTCAGGGGCTACTGAGGGAGTCCTGGACTAGGGGGTGTCCGGATAGCCGAACTATCATCATCGGCCGGACTCCAAGACTATGAAGATACAAGATTGAAGACTTCGTCCCGTGTCCGGATGGGACTTTCCTTGGCATGGAAGGCAAGCTTGGCGATACAGATATGTAGATCTCCTACCATTGTAACCGACTCTGTGTAACCCTAGCCCTCTCCGGTGTCTATATAAACCGGATGGCTTTAGTCCGTAGGATGAACAACAATCATACCATAGGCTAGCTTCTAGGGTTTAGCCTCCTTGATCTTGTGGTAGATCTACTCTTGTAACACACATCATCAATATTAATCAAGCAGGACGTAGGGTTTTACCTCCATCAAGAGGGCCCGAACCTGGGTAAAACATTGTGTCCCTTGTCTCCTGTTACCATCCGCCTAGACGCACAGTTCGGGACCCCCTACCCGAGATCCGCCAGTTTTTACACCGACAATCATCTTTATGGAGCACGACCTGGCGAAAGCAAGAAACATGAAGCTGCTGTTATGCTTATTTGAACAATTATCTGGCCTCAAAATTAACTTCCACAAGAGCGAATTGTTTTGCTTTGGAAGAGCAAAGGAGGACCAGGATACGTATAAACAATTTTTCGGATGTGAATTGGGCTCCTTACCGTTTATGTACTTAGGTATACCCATTCATCATCGTAAGCTGACTAACCTTGAGTGGAAATGCATCGAGGATCTCTTTGAAAAGAAACTGAGCTGTTGGAAAGGGAAGCTCATGTCATATAGAGGACGATTGATTCTGATTAATTCGGTCCTTACCAGTATGCCTATGTTTCTCTTATCTTTTTTCCAGGTCTCGGTGGGAGTCAGGAAAAGATTAGATTTCTACCGATCTCGATTCTTTTGGCAGAATGACGAGCTCAAATGAAAGTTAAGGCTTGCTAAGTGGGATATAATCTGTAGGCCGAAGGACCAAGGGGGTATAGGTATTGAAAATTTGGAAGTCAAAAACATATGTCTCCTTAGCAAGTGGCTATCTAAACTGTCGTCTGAGACGGAAGCTACTTGGGCACAGATTTTGCGTAATAAGTATCTTTATGCTAAACCTTGGCTCAGGTAAATGTGAGGCCTTCTGACTCACCTTTTTGAAAGGGTTTGATGAGAGTCAAACATTTTTTTTCAACAAGTCAAAATTTATTGTCGGGAATGGTGCCACTACGAGGTTTTGGGAGGATACGTGGCTTGGGGAGACTCCCCTTGCACTTTAATATCCTACTTTGTACAACATTGTGCGACGTAGAGAAGCCTACCATTACAACTGTTCTACAATCCACTCTCCTCAATATTAGTTTTCGGAGAACGCTAGTTGGAAATCGTTGGGAGGCCTGGCTCCACCTCGTTAGACGTTTAATGGAGGTCCGGCTGACCCAGCAACCAGATCAGCTGTATTGGAAACTTACTAAGAACGGTGTGTTCTCGGTTAAATCTATGTATCTGGATGTCATTAACTCTAGCGCTGCCCCTTCCTCGATTCACATTTGGAAAGTAAAGGTTCCCTTACGTATCAAAGTGTTTATGTGGTTTATGCATAAACAAGTCATTTTGACTATAACCTGGCAAAACGCAACTGGGTGGACTCATCTAGGTGTAGGTTTTGCGATCATAACGAAAGCATCAAACACCTCTTTCTCGATTGTTCGTTGGCTAAGATTCTGTGGCGGTCGATTCATATTGCGTTCAATATTAATCAGCCCACCTCTATCAACATGTTATTTGGAACATGGCTTGATGGGGTTGATTCCGATACTCCAAGACACATTCGTGTTGGCGTTTGTGCTTTACTTTGGGCAGTATGGAATTGCAGAAATGATTTAGTATTTAACAGATCAACAAACATTCACTTTTTGCAGGTTATCTTCAGGGCCACGACATTCATCCATATGTGGTCGCTACTCACCCCGACGGAGGCCAGGGAGCGTTTGGTTACTGCGTCTACCCGATGGGAGATGGTAGCGCGGGATATTTTCAACCGGTTTGGATGGCGGTCATGTAATAGGATAGGCATGTAGTGATCCTATTGTGTTTGCCAGCCGGTTGTGGCTTTGGGTTAGAGCTCTTTTGAGCCTTTTGTTTATCTTCGCAACTCGATACTTGACGACTTTGTTGCTGGACTTTATTTTTAATAATATGAGCCGTATGCATCTTTCTGATGCAGAGGCTGGGGTAAACCCCCTTTTTGAATATATATATATATATATATATATATATTACATCCTTATATACGTGTATATATATTTTAGTTTTTTTAACTAAAAAGTTTTAACTTTGATTTTTTTAAATTAAAAAATCGGCCTTCATGGAGCTCGGCCACCAAAACACTCTACTTTATAGAAAGATCCTATATAATCCTCCGGAACGAAAGAATGTGATGCCTTCTAGGATTCACATGAAATTCCTGTGTACGATTATTATTAATTGGTAAGGATTTCCTAGGAAATTATAATGCATCGCTAGATTTTAGTCATATCTTTGGAAAATTCTCATGCCTTAAAAATGTAGGTAATGCTGTCCAAACATATTTCAAATACCATTAAAACATTCCGGCATCGACATATGGCTAACTAGACCGTCATTCATACATCTCTTGTGGATTCAATATTTGTATTCCATTTCCCTAAATGCAGTTCTAGATGGTCAATTGTTGATGTGATATGTTTGAATTTAAGTTTTCTATAAAGTGGTGCAAAATACATATAAAAAAGGACGCTGATAACGGCCACACGTGTGGGCGTTAAGGGGTCTGCCCACACAGTTTGTGTGGGGTTTAAAAGGATCAGCCCACACGCCTACATGTGGGCAAAACAAGTAATGCCTACATGCTTCTTTTTTTCCTCGCGGTACCTTTTACATGCCTGCGTGTGGGCAAAATAGATAACACACACACACCCATACTTCAGGCCTCCTACCTTATGGCCTCGCACTCCCCGCGTGATAGTCACCAGCGTCCCGCATTTGCCATGGTCTGGACACTCTTCCGTGTTCAGTTAACTACAGTTCCCATGTCGCTGAACTACAGCTGCCATGTTGGACAACTACAGTTGCCATGGTTGCTCAACTGTAGTTGCCAAGTATGGTCTGGTCTACTGCAGTTGCCATGATTTTAAAACTTTAGGAGTTGCCACCTACACTAGGCAGTTGAGAGAGTTTCCATGTGCTCATAAGCACGCTAGGGCAGTTGCCATGTAAAAGGAAGAGTTGCCATCTGCTTACGTGCACGCTAGGGCAGTTGCCATGTACCATGCAAAAACACATGACAACTCGGGTAAAAGAGAATTGCCATCTGCTCATGTGCACACTAGGCAGTTGCCGTGTACCCTGCAAAACACATGGCAACTGACATGTTCGGGTAAAAAAAGAGAGTTGCCATCTGCTTACAAGCACACTAGGGGCAGTAGCCATGTATGCTGCAAAACACATGGCAACTAGCAGATTGGGTGTGGGAGAGGAGACAGGCGTGTGGGCGAGATGGCAAATGCCCATACACCAGCCCTTGTGCGTGAGGCGTTGTCGGATTTCGGGTTCCGGCAGACCCTTGAGGTTCGAAATCTGGGGTGCGCGTGAAGATCTCTCCCCTACCAACTCACGTCTCGCAGCCTCGCAAAGAATCTAGGCTAGGAAGATGAACACACAGGGGACACGAGGTTTATACTGGTTCAGGCCACCATTATGGTGTAATACCCTAGTCTAGTGTGTGGTGTGGTGGGTTGCCTCAGGGGCTGATAATACAAAGGAAGAACAACCTCGCGAGGGATGTTCTTGTGGTGGTGTTGCCCCTTTGGAAGGGTTTTGGTCCCGGATCCCTTTCTTCTGTGGTGGCTAGTCCTATATATAGAGAGACCTTGGTCCTTGAGGGAGTCCCGGATTAGGGGGTGTCCGGATAGCCGGACTACCATCATCGGCCGAACTATCATCGTCCGGACTATCATCATCGACCGGACTCCAAGACTATGAAGATACAAGATTGAAGACCTCGTCCCATGTCCGGATGGGACTTTCCTTGGCGTGGAAGGCAAGCTTGGCGATACGGATACGTAGATCTCCTACCATTGTAACCGACTCTATGTAACCCTAGCCCTCTCTGGTGTCTATATAAACCGGATGGCTCTAGTCCGTAGGACCGAACAACAACAACAACCATTACAATCATACCATAGGCTAGCTTCTAGGGTTTAGCCTCCTTGATCTCGTGGTAGATCCACTCTTGTAAACGTCCACAATATCAATATCAATCAAGCAGGACGTAGGGTTTTACCTCCATCAAGAGGGCCTGAACCTGGGTAAAACATCGTGTCTCTTGTCTCCTGTTACCATCCGCCTAGACGCACAGTTCGGAACCCCCTACCCAAGATCCGCCGGTTTTGACACCGACATTGGTGCTTTCATTGAGAGTCCTCTGTGTCGTCACCGATAGGCTTGATGGCCTGTTCAATCGACAACGACGCAGTCCTGTGTGAGACTTTTCTCCCCGGACAGATCTTCGTATTCGGCGGCTTCGCACTGCGGGCCAACTCACTTGGCCATCTGGAGCAGATCGAAAGCTACGCCCCTGGCCGTCAGGTCAGGTTTGGAAGCCTAAACTTCACGGCCGATATCTGCGGGGACTTGATCTTCGATGGATCTGAGCCACAGCCGAGCGTGCCGCGCTGTCACGATGGGCACGACCTAACTCTGCCGCCGGACAGCACCTTGGAGGCCGCACACGAATCCGCTCCGACCCATAGTCCGGAGCCGATCGCTCAGATCAAGGACGGATGGCTGGACACCGCCTCGGGAGCTGCAACTTCTAGGCGATGGAGCCGAACACTTACCTTGTCCCGCATAAAGCTCATGACTCCGAGGTGCCGGACTCTCTGTCGGACTCCGAACCTCCCGCGCCCCTGCCAGTCAAATCCGATTGGGCGCCAATCATGGAATTCACCACTGTGGACATGTTTCAGCACTCATCCTTCGGCGATATCTTAAATTCGCTGAAGCATCTCTCGCTATCCGGAGAGCCCTGGCTGAACTACGGCTAGGATGGTTGGGACGCGGACGACGAAGAAATTCAGAGCCCACCCACCACCCACTTTGTAGCCACCGTCGACGATCTAACCGACGTACTCGACTACGACTCCAAAGACATCAGACTATCAAGAACCAGTGCCTACAGGACACTGGAAGAACACCTCGTCATACGGCATATACATGGTGGACACCCCAAAAGATGGGGACGGCGAAGAAGCAACGGAGGCCGATTCCTTAAAGAAACAGCCCAAGCACCGACGTCAGCGGCGCCGCTCTAAATCCCGCCACAGCAAGAATGGAGATTCCGGCACAGGAGATAATAACACCCCAGAAAGTGCCGAAGACAACCCCCTCCAGCACGATCCAGTGCAGGAGGAGGCAGAAGCAAGCCCTCACGAGAGGGCGGCAGACGAAGAGGTCGAGGATGATAATTACTTACCTCCCTCCGGAGACGAGGCAAGCCTCAACGACGACGAATTCGTCGTGCCTGAGGATCCTGTCGAACAAGAGCGTTTCAGACGCAGGCTAATGGCCATGGCAAACAGCCTAAAGAAAAAGCAGCAACAGCTTCAAGCTGATCAAGACCTACTGGCCGACAGATGGACCGAGGTCCTCGCGGCCGAAGAGTATGAACTCGAATGCCCCTCCAAAAGTTACCCAAAATGCAAGTTGCTCCCCCGACTAGAGGAGGAAGCGTACAAACCTGCATCACGAGCGCACAATACGGCAGACCGACCACCTCGTGGCCGCGACAGAGAGGCATGCAAGCCCTCCACCAAACACGTACCCCGACATCGCTCAAAAAGCATGAAGCCACGGGGGAACGGGCCGGCCTTGCAGGATATATTGGAGGACAAGGCAAGACAATCCTAATCTATCTATGGATCATGTGGGCGCCCCAAGACCCACGACGAATACCATCGCGCTGGATACAACTACTCCGGCCGGGCCGAACACAGCAGACAACGCTCTATTGAGCTACGTCGCGATATTGCTCAATACAGAGGCGCCGCGCACCCACTATGCTTCACTGACGAAGTAATGGATCATCAAATCCCTGAAGAGTTTAAACCCTTTAATATCGAATCCTACGATGGCACAACAGACCCCGCGGTTTGGATTGAGGATTATCTCCTCCATATACATATGGCCCGCGGCGACGATCTTCACGCCATCAAATATCTCCCGCTCAAGCTTAAAGGACCAGCTCGGCATTGGCTTAACAGCCTGCCCGCAGAGTCAATTGGATACTGGGAAGACCTGGAAGCCGCATTCCTCGACAACTTCCAGGGCACGTATGTGCGACCACCGGACGCAGATGACCTAAGCCACATAATCCAGCAGCGAGACGAATCGGCCAGGCAATTCTGGACACGGTTCTTAACAAAGAAAAATCAAATCGTCGACTGTCCGGATGTAGAGGCCCTCGCTGCCTTCAAACATAACATCCGCGACGAGTGGCTGGCCCGGCACCTAGGACAGGAAAAGCCGAAATCCATGGCAGCCCTCACATCACTCATGACCCGCTTCTGTGCGGGAGAGGATAGCTGGCTAGCTCGCAGCAACAACCTCAGCAAAAACGCTGGCAGTCCGGATACCAAGGACCGCAATGGCAGGTCGCGTCGAAACAAAAACAAACGCCGCATTAACGGCGACAGCAATGAGGATACGGCAGTCAACGCCGGATTCCGAGGCTCCAAGCCCGGTCAACGGAAGAAGCCATTCAAAAGAACCACTCCGGGCCCGTCCAATTTGGACCGAATACTCGACCGCTCCTGTCAAATACATGGAACCCCCGAAAAGCCAGCTAACCACACCAACAGAGATTGTTGGGTATTCAAGCAGGCAGGCAAATTAATCGCCGAAAACAATGACAAGGGGCTACACAGCGATGACGAGGAAGAGACCCGGCCGCCGAACAACAGAGGACAAAAGGGATTCCCCCCTCAAGTTCGGACGGTAAACATGATATACGCAACGCATATACCCAAGAGGGAGCGGAAGCATGCACTAAGGGACGTATACGCGATGGAGCCAGTCGCCCCAAAATTCAACCCATGGTCCTCTTGCCCGATCACTTTCGATCGAAGAGACCATCCGACCAGTATCCGCCATGGCGGATTCGCCGCATTGGTTTTAGACCCAATCGTCGATGGATTTCACCTCACGAGAGTCCTGATGGACGGCGGCAGTAGCCTGAACCTGCTTTATCAGGATACAGTGCGCAAGATGGGCATAGACCCTTCAAGGATTAAACCTACAAAGACAACCTTCAAAGGCGTCATACCAGGTGTCGAGGCCAGTTGTACAGGCTCAGTTACACTGGAAGTGGTCTTCGGATCCCCGGATAATTTCCGAAGCGAGGAGTTAATCTTCGACATAGTCCCGTTCTGCAGTGGCTATCACGCTCTGCTCGGACGAACCGCATTCGCAAAATTCAACGCGGTGCCGCATTATGCATACCTTAAGCTCAAGATGCCAGGCCCTCGTGGAGTCATCACGGTCAATGGAAACATGGAACGCTCCCTCCGAACGGAGGAACATACAGCGGCTCTCGCGGCAGAAGTACAGAGCAGCCTTTTAAGGCAATTTTCGAGTCCGGCCGTTAAACGACCGGACACGGCCAAACGCGCCCGGAGCAACATCAACCAAGACCACCTGGCACGTTCCGAGCACGCGTAGCAATGCGGCCTCAACCCCAGCCCTCGCACAATTGTAAGACAAACTCTCCGCGTACATAATTACGCCCTGGAGATACCATGGGCATAGGGGGAGAGGCACAACCACAACAGACCCAGAGTGCGGTTCGACCACACCAGGGGCTCCCAAGTGTGTCGCTCTTTTTATCTTTTATTTCTCTCTTTTTTATACAGAACTCTGTCCGGCGGCGAACCTGCCGAACTCATGATGCAACAGCCAGGGAGGGACAAAGGCTGCGACGAACACTCAGGTGGTCTCCATTACGAGCATTAAATTTGTTAAATACACCATTCCGCGGCCTACCCCTGGAGGGAGACGCCTTTAATTCGTCCAATCCCTTGCTTTCCGCACTATTTGTATCATTCCGCACTCATAGCAGATCTTCTCGAATAAAATGCAGCACTTTTTGCCCATAATTGCATTACCTTATATATATATGTTCATTTACGACATGTTGCATCCGTACATTTTGGTACGGCCAAATACACCAGGGGCTTATGTTCCCCGCATTATGGTGTGATAAAGTCCGAACACTTTCACAAGTGCGGCACCCCGAACTTATAGCATTATATGAATCGGCTCCGAATCATGTCTTGGGTCAATAGTTGGGTTTGCCCGGCTCCCATGTTTGGCACCTTACGTTCCGTTCTATCGGCTAAGGTAGCACTGGGAGAACCACTGCGATTGCGCCCCGGTTGAGCCGGGTTAACGCCTCAGTGGAGAAAGCTAAAACTGACTGTCATGATAAGGCGAGAGACTGGTCGCTGTTCGAGAGGTCTTTTCGGGTCCTTAAAGACCTACGCCGCTTCGAGCGAAGTACCGGATAATGTCCGACGAAGGCGTGGATAGCGCCCCGAATTCGGTCTTCCGAATACTAGGGGCTTCGCCGAAATTTAAAATTATAGAATTCTATGGCTAAGTGAGAGTGTTCAAGCACTATAAGTCCGGTTGCCTTGTTCGTTGTGTTGAGCGCCTCCCTAGATGGACCCAAAAATGGGAACAAGAGTGCTCAAGTTTATCCCGAACACCCCAGCACTCGTGGCATGGGGGCTGAAGCCGACGACTTGCCATCTCTCAGATTTAATAAACGGCCGCACAGAAGGTAATATTTTAAATTAACAAGCGTTGCTTAGCGCATATGAACAAAGTTTTCAGCGCACAGGATAACACATTGCGAATTTACTCAATAATTACATCCCTGGGGCACTCATCCGCAATCTTGCGGGCACCCTTCAGGACAGTCTTATAGTACATCTCGGGCGTACGATATTCCTTGCCTGCTGGTGGCGCGTCAGTGATTAGCTTCTCCGCATCCAGCTTGCCCCAATGCACCTTTGCGCGGGCAAGGGCCCGACGAGCACCTTCAATACAGGCGGAGCGCTTGATAACCTCCACCCAGGGGCACGCATCCACCAACCGTCGCACGAGGCCGAAGTAGCTCCCAGGCATGGCCTCTCCAGGCCACAGCCGGACTATGAGGCCCTTCATGGCCTGCTCGGCCACCTTGTGGAGCTCGACCAGCTGCTTCAGCTGGTCGCTAGGGGGCACCGGATGGCCGGCCTCAGCATACTGAGACCAGAAGACCTTCTCCGTTGAGCTCCCCTCCTCGGCTCGGTAGAATGCGGCGGCATCAGACACACTGCGAGGCAGATCTGCAAACGCCCCTGGAGAGCTCCGAATTCGGGTAAGTAACACGTAATTTACATTCACATGCTTGCTTTGCATGAAAAATGCCTTACCCGCCGCTATCTTCCTCACCAACTCAATCTCCTGAAGGGACTTATGGGCATCGGCCTTGGCAGTTTTGGCACTTTCGAGAGCCGAGGCAAGCTCGGACTCTCGAGTCTTTGAGTCACGCTCCAAACTCTCATGCTTTTCCATGAGAGCCTGGAGCTCTTGCCGAACCACCGCCACCCGCGCCTCCTGCTTTTCTCGCTCTGCCCGTTCCACGGCCGCATTGCGTTCGGCCGCGGACACGGCCTCCTTCAGGGTCGCCACCTCGTTCGTGGCCCCTGCAGTACCCATGTTATCCTTGTTATTTTTTGTTGCAACCTAAATCCTTTTCTGTAAGGTACAAGTTCAAAGTGGTGTTACTCACCTTCTTTGTCCTGGAGCTGCTTCTTGGCGCGGCCGAGCTCTTGCTCGGACCGCTCGAGCTCCTGCTTCAAAGCACCGACCTCCGCAGTCAGTGCGGCAGAGGTCAGCAGCGCAGCCTGCAACCCATATTGACATAATTTTTTAGCAACCCTGCGTATATCTTTTTTTTTCAGATCCTCAGTCCGGCTTTTCTTTCCGAACACCGAACCGAGCATCAGGGGCTACTGTCTATGCGGTATTACATTGCATATTTTTAACTTCTTACCTCAAAGCCTGATAGAAGGCTACTGCAGGCTTCGGTCAGCCCGCTCTTGGCAAGCTGTACCTTCTGAATCACCGCACTCATAATAGTGCGGTGTTCTTCCTCGATGGAAGCGCTCTGGAGCGCCTCCAACAAATTGTCCGGCGCCTCCGGTTGGACGGAAGCCGCCGGCGTCACGGTCTTGCCCTTCGTGCGAAGGGGCCGCCGGCCGGACTCCGGAACCACTGCGGGTTCTGATGTGGAGTCCGGCGCAAAGTCCGGGAGGCCGCCTTGTGGCGCCTCCGGAGCCTCCCCCTGATGGGTCCCTTCTTGGGATCCCACCTCGGCGTCCTCGGTGTCGCGAGGGGTGGAGGCGGTCGGGATGGAGTCTACATCCGACGGAGCCAACGACCCGCTCGATGAAGCGGGGAGATCATCATTGGCCGGACTACAGGCAGCATGCGGCATCAGAATGACACTATGTGACGCAGAAAAAGAAATTATAAATCATTCAGGAATCCGGATACTTACGATCTCGCCGGAGGCCTGGCCCTTGAAGGCCATTCTTCCTCGCCAACGTTGATGTTGGCGGAGCTGTCCGGGGGAATAGTCCTTCCCCTCTTGGACCCTTCGGCCTCCCCTGTTGGGGAAGCCTTCCTCTTCCTCTCTCCCTCCTCTGGGAGAGAGTCCTCTTTCTCCTCCTCGTTTTCGGGGGAGGAGTCCGCCCCGGAGTCGTCGGACACCTGAAAACGGGAACTCTTTCGAGCACCCGTGGCCTCCTTCTTGGCCTTCTTCTCCGGCACCACGTGCGGTGCCGGAACCAGCAGCCTCGCTAGACGGGCGTCTACTGGGTTTTCTGGCATAGGAGCCGGGCAGATAATCTGCTCCGCCTTCCTCATCCAGTCCTGTCAAAGGAAAAGGGGAAATTAAAACCCGCATAGAGTCAAACTATGAAAAGCAAGTGTCCCGTAAAGGGGTAGAATCACTTACCTCGTCGGCTTGGCGCTGCGAGCGAAATCCGCGATCTTCAGTCGCGGATGCGGGGGCTTCGGCGCCCTTAAACAGCACCCTCCAGGCGCCTTCGTACGTCGTGTCGAAGAGCCCGCTCAGCGCCTGGTGCTGTTCCGGATTGAACTCCCACAGATTGAATGCCCGCTCTTGGCATGGGAGAATCCGGCGGACGAGCATGACTTGGACCATGTTAACCAGCCTGAGCTTCTTCACCAGCTTCTGGATACAGGCTTGGAGTCCCGTCAGCTCCTCCGAACTACCCCACAGCAAGCCCTTCTCTTTCCAGGAGGTGAGCTGCGTGGGGATACCAGATCTGAACTCGGGGGCCGCCGCCCACGTAGGGTCGCGCGGCTCGGTGATATAGAACCACCCCGATTGCCACCCCTTGACGGATTCCACGAAGGCCCCTTCGAACCAAAGGACGTTGGGCATCTTGCCCAACATGGCGCCTCCGCACTCCGCTTGAGTGCCCTTCACTACCTTCGGCTTGACATTGAAGGTCTTGAGCCACAAGCCGAAGTGGGGCTGGATGCAGAGGAAGGCCTCGCACACGACGATAAACGCCGAGATGTTGAGGATGAAGTTCGGCGCCAGATCATGGAAATCCAGGCCGTAGTAGAACATGAGCCCCCGGACAAAGGGGTGAAGTGGAAAGCCCAGTCCGCGGAGGAAGTGGGGAAGAAAAACGACCCTCTCATGGGGCCTGGGGGTGGGGATGAGCTGCCCCTCGTCGGGCAGCCGGTGCGCGATGTCGCCGGACAGGTAGCCGGCGCTGCGCAGTCTTTCGATGTGCTCCTCCGTAACGGAGGAGGTCATCCACTTGCCTCCCGCTCCAGACATGACTGGGGAAGGTTGAGACGAGATGTGCGGGCTTGGGCGCTGGAGCTCGAGTGCGCGGAGATGGATAAGCAAAGGAGGAAGAAGGCGTAGGTGAAAAGGTGAATCCTTATCCCTTATATGGGCGGGCGAAGTCTACGCGTCCCCCACCGGCCTGGTAAAACTCGCTTATCCCCCAAGCGTCACCATCAATGGCGCGGTTGGGTTACCCACGTCCGTATTGATGAGAATCCCGGATTAAGGGGGAACACGATCTCTGCTTCGACAAGACGTGCCAAGGAAACCGCTTCGCTAAATGCGCTGAGGTGGTAGAGTAAAAAACGATTCAAGTAATGGCTTGGTAGTGGCGTGACGTCATGCCGCAAAAAACGTCAGCAGATTGAACTTGTGTATATATTATTCTCTCTACGGTGGAATGTGGAATTTATTTTGCAGAGCCGGACACTATCCTGGTGTTCACAATCTTCTATCATTCGGAGGAGGAACCCGCCTTGCAATGCCAAGCAATATACGCGCCGGACTTATCGTCATTGAAGCCTGGTTCAGGGGCTACTGAGGGAGTCCTGGATTAGGGGGTGTCCGGATAGCCGGACTACCATCATCAGCCGAACTATCATCGGCCGGACTATCATCATCGACCGGACTCCAAGACTATGAAGATACAAGATTGAAGACTTCGTCCCGTGTCCGGATGGGACTTTCCTTGGCGTGGAAGGCAAGCTTGGCGATACGGATACGTAGATCTCCTACCATTGTAACCGACTCTATGTAACCCTAGCCCTCTCCGGTGTCTATATAAACCGGATGGCTCTAGTCCGTAGGACCGAACAACAACAACAACCATTACAATCATACCATAGGCTAGCTTCTAGGGTTTAGCCTCCTTGATCTCGTGGTAGATCCACTCTTGTAAACATCCACAATATCAATATCAATCAAGCAGGACGTAGGGTTTTACCTCCATCAAGAGGGCCCGAACCTGGGTAAAACATCGTGTCCCTTGTCTCCTGTTACCATCCGCCTAGACGCACAGTTCGGGACCCCCTACCCGAGATCTGCTGGTTTTGACACCGACATTCCTCTTCCCAAATATTGAGCGGGAAGGGCGCCAATAATTGGCCATTTTGAAGGGGAACATCTAGTACACTTATCCTGACTAAAGTTGGTCTTCGACTGCCAAATACTCTGACGATGACGCCGTCTTGGGCTCCATGGTGACCTCCATCCTGCCGCTTTGCTGGTCTTGGTCTTGTTGCACCGAAACGGTAACCTTTGCCTGACGCCTTGGCCCGTGCTTGCTCCCTTTGCACCAAAGGGGAAACAAGGACACTGCGCAGGCCGGCGCCCGCCTGGCCTTGATCGTCATGGCTTGCGTCATGGGCACCTCGCGAGGTACCCCTGCCTTGATCTCTCTGCCTCCTCGCGAGCCTGCCTGACGAGGTTGCTCCTGAGGAAGCTTCCTATCGTCCGCCCCGCGAGGCTTGGCCCCTCGCGAGGGTCTTGAGCTTGAGCTGATGGAGGTGGGCCGCACTGGACCACTGCTTGAGCCACGCCGCAGGCCGCAGGTAGGCAAGTCTGGGGACCCCCGTTCCCAGAACGCTGACAGTAGCCCCCGGGCCCAAAGCGCGTCCGGACTTGGCTTAGTAGAGAAGCAAAGGGGCAACTGCGAAGCGCCACGGGCCCCAACAGCCTGCGGCCTTGGGCATTGTGTGGTGGTTGATTGGACATGGGCGTCTCCGCTTCCCCACGACGCCTCGGCAACCGTCCGACGTGACTAGTCCCTGCATGCAAAACGGGTCATGATTACCTGTGATCATGGAGGCCGATGGTTGGCCTCCTCCGGCTATAAGTACGGAACGGCGCAAGCCCTTCCACTCCGTCTCTCCTTGCTCCGCCTCTTCTTCTTCGCTCCTCCTCTAATTCAATGATAATGGCGCTGATCCGCCGGTTCTCGACCGAAGAGAAAGGGAAGGCCCCCCGAGAGGGGCCTGTCCTACTCCCGCTGAAGAAGCGGCCAGTCCCCTGCCGCTGAGATGAGGGTGCTCGGCAGGAGGCGTCGAGGCCTTGGTACGATCGGCCTCCTCCCGGATATCCATTACCCTTGTACGCCCAGGCCGAGGGCCCTGGGGAAGAGGGCACCTAGCGGCGTCTCCCGCGTCACCGGCATCGCCGACGGATCACTGCGACGCCCGTCGTCCCCCCTGGAGTCTACACTGCGAACTCTTCCCGTGAACTCGTGCTTCACGCCGCCATGCCTCTGAGCTCTTGGATCCGCCTCCCTGCCTCCTTCTCCTTCGAGATACCGCCGAGGGGGCCTCGGGAGCTTTGGCTGCAGCACGCCGACTGCCGCACCCCCGCGACCAAAGCGGAGGTCGAGGTTGTCGCCCCTAGCAAGGTCTTCATGACCCGAGGCTGGGGCGAAATCGCCAGGGTCTGCCAAACGGGGGCGCCCTCGTGATTCATCTGGAATACGATGGCGCCTCCCTGATGCTCTTCAAGGTCTTCGATGCGGAAGGATGCCGGCTGGAGTGCTGCCCCAGAGACAGCGGACGGAGCTCTGGAGTGGCGAGGGCTAGGCCTGCCGCCTGCTTTTCCAGTAGCTCCTCCGGTAGCAGCGGGTGTGCCGGAGGGTCCAGCGACTCCCCCAAACTTCTCCTGACTCCGGAGACGAGCGACAACAGCTATGAGCCCCCGAGCTCACGTCGCGCCCGGAGCGGAGTCGGCGCGCCCGGTGGTCGGCGTGGTTGATCTGGATGGGGTTGGCGCCGGCCCCACGTGGCCCACTGTTGATGATGGCGCCTGCTGCTGCGGCTCCTGTAGTTAGGGCTCTTTAGGATTCGCGTCTTTTGTTTCCTGCGAGGAATCAAGGAAGTACCCCGTGGGGGCATGTAAAGCGTCTGTATTCTCTTTTGTTAATATGATCCTTATCGTGATGCAGTGTGAGATGCTTGTCCTATCCCAGCTTGGTTCCTCCTTTCTAACCTCACAAGGGCCTGGTGCTCTACGCCGACAGGTCCCGGTCCCCAGGCAGGCTTCAGCCATCGCTGGTATGCCAGGTCGCGATGCCGTGGTCAAGGCCAGGAGGTGAGCGGCCCAAGGTCTAGTAAGAGCCCCTGAGGCGCGATGCTCAGGAGGTCCCCCTTGGCGCTCAAGCAGCCGTCGCTCGGTGAGAAAGGAGCACAACATCGCCGTTACAGGGCCGCATTAGGTGCATAGTCGGTGTTGCATTAGCTAGCAGTTCCGTAGAGGGCGACTTATCTCAGGAGTTTGGGGCCATTTCTCGGCGCGACGCCAGACCCACGCGTCTGTAGCTGGGGAGTTGCCCGGTGAGATCCTCGCGAGCTTCCTCCTTCTCCCTCGCACTCTCCTTTGTGCTCTACGTCCTCGGGTCCCGGCCCTCGAGCGATCTCAGCCGTCGCTGGTATGCCAGGTCGCGATGCCGTGTTCAAGGCCATGAGTTGAGGGCTGGAGAGCCAGTAAGAGCCCGTGAATCGCGATGCTCAGGTGCCCCCCCTTTAACGCACAAGCGGCTCGTGCGGGCGAGAGAGGAAGAGAGACCGCGAAGGCCTCGCCCGACACTATCCCTTAGAGAGACCCTGTAAACTCACCACAAGGAAAACGAGAGTTGCCATTACAATTGTCAGCCAGCCACCGGTTGCTTTGAGGGAGATATGGGGGCACTGAGGGCCTGGTGAGGTGGCGCCTTGCGGGGCTACCGCGGCCAGAGCTCAGCCGCTCAGGTTTTTCGATGTTCCAGGGACGGACCCATGCGCAAGCGTCATGCCAGGGAGAGCAACTCCAAAGGTTGGTGTCAATCGAGAGGGCGATTAAGTCAGGCAGGTTGAGCATGGAATAGTAAATTAGCTCAGACGAATGCGAGAGGGATACGTGCCACTGGGTCAGGCCCGAGCGGCTTGGGGATAATGCAGCCCGAGGGGCGCCCCCAACAAGGTAACCTAAAGACATGAACAAAAGAGATACATGCCACAGGGACGGACCCACGCGGCCTGGGAATGATGCATCCCTGGGGGCGCTCCCAGCTGAAAATGAAACTTTGAAAGATGTCACCTGATATGTTGGAGATGAAGGAATGCTGAAGTAGCAGACGAAGTGCGGTGAGGAAGCCGATCCTCACGAGCTCCTGGGACCAGGAGCCTCGGGAGGCTCCGGGGGTGCAGGCGGCTCCTCGAGGACCATCTCCATCTCTGCTAGGACCGCGCAATGTCTGACCTCCTGAGCCTCCAGAATGCTCCTCAGCAGGCGCTGATGAGTAGGGCCGCGTTTGGTAGGTCGAGGGGCATGCGAACGTAGATGTGGGTGGGACCCTTGCAACGTCCTACGCACGAGGGATAGAGGCGCTCCTGAGACGCGGCTCAGTTGAGCCCTGGCACGTCAATGCAGACGCGCAGCCCACCATCCTCGCATAGATGGGGGGCTACGGCGGGTAAGCGGCGGCTGCCGCGCATGACTCTTGACTCCTGCAGCTCCTGAGTGTTTCTTGCGATGAACTCCTTATGGTTTGGCCCTCCTTGCCTCATACCTTCCTGAGGGAAACGTGCTTTGAAGCATGCCTCCAAGTGGTGCCCGAGCGCCTCCCTCGTGACCTTGGCAAAGTCGGTGGCCCTCCAGGAGAGAGCCCCCGAGCCTTGCCCGAGGAGGGCGCCGGGCGCGCCTCCCTATGTGACAGAGGGAGGCGCTCCTTGAACAGGCGCGGATCCTGATGCAACGCTTCTGGAGGTGCCTGCCTCCCGATGGTTCGGGCCAGGTGATGTCTTCTTCTTCTTAGGGACTGCCTCGGGAAGGCTCCCGCTCTTGTGATCTGGGTCTTCGATTGCCGCGGCCTGGAAAGCACGCTCGAGAGAACACACTGCATCCTTCTCCTCACAGGGGACTGTGATGACTCCACTGCTTCCTGGCATCTTGAGGACATTGTAGCCATGATGGGTCACTGCCATGAACTTGGCCAGGGCTGGATACCCGAGGATGGCGTTGTATGGCAAGCAAATGTGGGAGACGTCGAAGTCAATGAGCTATGTGCAGTAATTCTTGCGCTGTCTGAAGGTGACAGGGAGGCGGACCTGCCCTATCGGGGTGGTAGAACCATCAGTGACTCCTGAGAAAGGCTTGGTCGGCTGAAGCTGATCATACGACACTTGGAGGTTGTTGAACGTCTCGACAGACAGAACGTTGAGTCCTGCTCCACCATCGATGAGGGTCCTGGTGACCTGCACATTGCTGATGACTGGGGAACAGAGCATTGGGAGAACTCCAGCCGTTGTTGCGCACTTGAGTTGATCCGCTGAACTGAACATGATGGCACATGTGGACCACCTAAGAGGGCGCGAGGCCTCGGGCTTTGGGAGGACTGCATTCACCTCGCGAGCAAACTGCTTGAAGATGCGCTGAGAGGCCGGGGCTTGAGCTCTGCCCAGGATGCAAGTGATTGCGCGCGGCTCCTGGAAGCCCCCAGCCCCCTCGTCCTGATGCTGGTCCTCATTCCTCCTTGACGGTGGAGGCAGAGGAGGGAGGCTTGCACTACTAGGGAAAAGCCTAGCAGCAGCACGGGTTTTAGGCCTATCAGTAGCGCGGGCAGGAGCGCTACTGATACGGCGCTACAGCTAAATCTTAGCAGTAGCGTGCCTGGACCCACGCTACTGTTAAATTGACTTAGTAGTAGCGCTTCTCTAGAGGAGCGCTACTGGTAATTAGTAGTAGCGCTTCTCCTTGCCCGTGCTACTACTATTATTTAGTATTTTATTTCTTTTTTATTTCATGTTGTATTCATACACCTTTACACAAGTTTTCATACAACAGGAATTTAGATTGTTTTTACATCATAATAGTTATTACATCACGGGGTGAAAGAACCGTGGACTAGTTTCAAGTGGATGTCCATCCACTTGAAACTAATCCGCGGTTATAATATCATCATCATCATCATATCATTAACAACTTATCATCATAATACATCATTGTCATATAACACCTCCTCAAGATCATCGTTTTCATCAATGACATCACATAGCAAATTGGTCACTAGTCGTAATCACAAGTACTCCTCATTATCAACTCTAACACATTACCACATAATAAACATATTGTACCTCATAGGACCTACTACATTTTCTAAGGTAAAATAGCAAAAAAAAAGATAGCCCCTGACTCTCCATTATGGAGAATGGAGATTATCCTGTCTCCAATTCTTGCCTTTCGCTGAATGTTACTTCCAAGAACCTCCTTGCGAATGTCCAAACATTTTTTCCATTCTTTGATGAGCATGTGTTCACCGGTTTTAGAAATCCGATATGCACAGGTGAGCTCCCTAGATTTACCTGGCAGTATGTTCAGAACTGTAAGGTGACCATTCAGATACATCAGATGAGGCACACAATCCATCAAGAGTTTCTGTTGAAAAACATAGTAATAACTTCGTAGTTAGCAATGATGTACTAGTTTTAGAAGTATGCAAAAGATGCACGGATGTCGTAATAGTAAAAATCTTACCAGAGTATCTCCAGAGAAGTTACTGTGGTTCAACACGTGCACTAGTGGCACGTATTCACCATAATTTGGAGGAGTTAAATAATAGTTATTGTAATCCTCAAGAAGAGTACAAAATGCGATTAGATGATTTTTCTCCTTATAAGTTAATTCGGAGGCATCGGTGTAGTGGATTTTGTCTACCATCTTCCGCACAGTCTTTGAAGAATCAAAATAAGCTGTCAATGGAAATAAGCTGTCAACTATTTTAAAATAAACAATATAAATTAGTTAATAACTATGTTTGAGAAACTCACATAGTGGTACAATCAGAAGCGTATCAACAAGGACCCAAATGTCCATATTGTCTTGCTCGATGTCAGGATCACCAAGATCCATGGTGACAATCATACCCTCATAAAAACCATACTTTGAAAGTGCTTCCCAATTTTGGCAAGCAAAATGGGTTACGCTCTGAGCATTGCACAGATTTACTTCAAAATCTGTATCATGATAGGTCCTTAGGTGTATTTTCTTTATTTCAAAATTTTCATGGTCTTTAAAACCAATCCTCTCCAAGACATAGCGTCTTGCATGGCATGGGATAAGCTAGTCTAATTGTAAAATATGAAAATTAGACGTTGAAATAGTTGAAGTCATGCTTAATTACGAACAAAACACTTGTCGTTGTTGCGTACCGTTTCAACATCGAAGGTCTCCTCGAGCTTAATGCTGAAGCGCCGATCTTCGTCTAGCTCAACGAACCTGTCGCACATACCTCGATTGTCGTGGCACCAGCTGCACTCCCCTGGGAGACTGTCATCATCCGAGTACGACATTTCCTATGTTCATAATTCAAAGATTAAACTTGTACATATTCTAGCACAAGTCATGCCAGAATTCACGGAAAAATCTGGCATGAACTTTGCTAAAAAAGGACATATCGAGCGCCTGAAATTTGCCGGAACGGAAATTAATCAACACTCCGGCAAAACATAGGCCACTCGGAGGTATAACCTGAACATGACCGGCCACTTGGGCAACCACAAATCCTATATGAGCAACACAAGATATACATGGAGATTTGGCAGGTCTCACCTCGAGGTCGGAGGGGGTCGGTGACATGGACGACGGCGGGGATGATGGAGGGGCTCCTTGATTTCTGCAAAAGCAAAAATCCTATAAGTTATCACTAATACATCCCGAATAATTGCTTAAACTAAAAAAATAACAACAAATATGACATGTTCAACTAGTTCTATTAATTCAACTAGTTCTTACTAAATATAAACTTACTATAAATAGAAAAAAACTAGTTCTTTCTAAAAATAGAGCAGTTCACCTAGTTATATTAATTTACTTACTAAACTAGTTCAACTAAAAGTAACTAGTTCAACTAGTTTATTAATTTACTTACTAAAAATACATTAGTTCTATTAATTCAACTAGTTCAACTAGTTTATTAATTTACTTACTAAACTAGTTCAACTAAAACTAAACTAGTTCAACTAAAACTAAACTAGTTCAACTAAAACTAAACTAGTTCAACTACTAAAAATCATTATCTATGAACCCTAAATTAACATCTACTACTACTAAAAAACATCTAGTACTAACTAATTAAGCAGAGAGAAAGGGGGTGGGGAGGGGTGGGGGGCTTACAGAAAGGGGAGAGGCGGTGGCGGGGAGGTGCTCGGCGACGGAGAGGTAGGGGTGGCGAGGGCGGGCTCGGGATCGGGAGGCGGCATTGCTGGGCGGGCTCGGGCGACGACGGTGAGGTCGAGGGCGGCGACGGTGAGGTCGAGAGCGGCGGCGGGCGGCGGTGCTGAGGTTGAGGGCGGGCGGCGGCGGTGAGGGCAGGCTCGGGCGGCGACGATAGAGGAGTAGGGGAAAGGGGGGAATGGAGGACTTAGCCAAATTTTGAGCCGGGGCGGGTGGTTAATTCAGAAGTAGCAGTAGCACGTTCCAGAAAGCGCACTACTGCTACGTTAGCTACAGCGTGTTCTGGTATACACGCTACTGCTACTCCTTTCTCTTTTTTCCCTTTTTCATTTATTTTTCTTCACATTTTATTTTTTTTCCCTTTCACCTTATTCTATTTCTTTCATTTTCAATTACCTTTCTATTTGCTTTCCATTTAATTTTATAGCGTTTAGCAGTAGCGTGTTTAGAAGAAAACACGCTGCTACAATGTAAGTAGCGGTAGCGCTGTTCTATATGGATCGCTACTACTATGTGTAGCCTATCGGCTAAGCCGTGGGAATTATAGCGGTGGCGCTTGTTTCCGAACATGCGCTACTGCTAACTTTTGTGCTATGGCGCGCTTTGCGTGAACGCGCTACTACAAATAGCAGTAGCGCCCTATTTTAACTGGCGCTACTGCTATACCTCTATGCATAGGCTTTTCCCTAGAAGTGCTGCGTTGCCTTGCGGGCGATCCTCACGAGGCTGATCCCTCCAACCCCCCTCGCGAGGCTGGTCCTGCCAGCGGTCCTCGCGAGGTCGGTCACACCACCCTTGGTGAGGGCCACGGTCTCCCCATCGTCGTCCACCTCTTCCTCCTCCTCGGCCATAGCCCCGATCATTGCGCTCGGGGCGTCGGCCGATACGTCCATCTCGCACAGCTCTGAGCTCTTGGCATTCGTTGGTGTTGTGGGTGTGGAGGTCGTGGTACATGCAGTACCGGCTGCCCTTGGATGACTCCGGCTGATCCCTGCCTCGCTTGGTGTCTGGCTCAGCTGCGAGCACAGCCGCTCCTTTGCGCTTCACGTCCCCGACCTTGGGCTTCTTCTTTTCCGGATCAGCAGCTGGAAGCTCGTGGAGGGAGAGGCGCCCTTCCTCAGCCCTGGCGCACTTGGTCGCCAAGTTGAACAGCTCCAGAGATGTGCACATGTCTTCATGGATTGCTAGCTCCTCTTTCATCTTGATGTCTCTGACGCTGTCAGACAAGGCTGAGATGATCGCCTCCTCGGTCACCCTGGGGATCTTGAGGTGGGCGTTGTTGAAGCGCTGGATGTACTTTTGCAGGGTCTCTCCTGGCTGTTGCTTGATGCGGCGCAAGTCACTCATGGCCGGGGGCCGGTCGCGAGTGCCTTAGAAGTTGGCGATGAAGCGAGTGCGCATCTCGTCCCACGAGGAGATCGTGCTGGGAGGCAAGTTTAGGAGCCAAGTGCGGGCGCCATCCTTGAGCTCCATGGGAAACCAGTTTGCCATGACCTTTTCATCCCCGTTGGCCGCCTCGATGCCCAACTCGTAGAGCTGGAGGAACTCCGCGGGGTCGGTAGTGCCGTCGTAGCGAGGAGGCAGATCTGGCTTGAACTTGCCCGGCCAGGCCATGCTGCGCAGCTAGGCGGTGAAGGCGCGGCAGCCTGCAGTGGCCACAGGAGGCCTTTGGTGACGAAGGGCTTGATCTTGGAGGCCTCCGCGCGCTGCCGCCAGGAGCAGTGTGGGGTCTTGGCGCGCTGGAACAGGAGCGCGGTCATAGCGTGCTGGCGCAGGAAGCACGCGAGCACCGTCTTGAGGGCGAGGGACCTCTTGGCAGCTCTTTTCTTGCTGCGCAGGCGCCGGACGCGGCGGGTCTTGTCCAGGGGCCGCACGCCTTGGGGCCAGGGCGCCTTCTTGAGGAGGAGGCGGAGGAGGCGCCTCCGGAGCTGCGTTGCCCACGCAGGACGGAGGGCGATGCAGCGAGAGGGACGGCGCAGGGGAGCCCCCTGCGGTGCTGACGAGCTCGGTGATGCAAGCGAGCCACTCGTCATAGAGGTCATCGATGGGGCGGTAGTGCAGGAGCTCACGCGCCAGGAGCAAGACGGCGTGCGCGTTCGCGGGAGCGCGACGAGCGTGCGACGACGAGCCTGCTGGAGTCAGCGATGGGATGGCGGTGCGGCCTTTCCGCCGCACCGAGGGATGCAGCGACGATGCCTGCTGCTCGTTCCGCGTCGGGCCGGTGGCGGCATGGGCGACAGGCGACGGGGAACGATGGGGAGGCCCGCCGACGGGGGCCGTCTGGGCGACATGGGCCGCGAGAGCAGCCCGACACTCGGCGCGGGCTCGGCGAGCGTTAGACATGGGCGCGATGGACGACGAAACGCAAGACGGTGGAAGACACGATTCTGGCGCACCCCTACCTGGCGCGCCAAATGTCGGATTTCGGGTTCTAGTAGACCCTTGAGGTTCGAACTCTAGGGTGCACACGGAGATCTCTCCCCTACCAACTCACATTTCGCAGCCTCGCAAAGAATCTAGGCTAGGAAGATGAACACACAGGGGACACGAGGTTTATACTGGTTCAGGCCACCATTGTGGTGTAATACCCTACTCCAGTGTGTGGTGTGGTGGATTGCCTCAGGGGCTGATGATGAACAATACAAAGGAAGAACAGCCTCGCGAGGGATGTTCTTGTGGTGGTGTTGCCCCTTTGGAAGGGTTTTGGTCCCGGGTCCCTTTCTTCTGTGGTGGCTAGTCCTATATATAGAGAGACCTTGGTCCTCTTCCCAAATATTGAGCGGGAAGGGCGCCAACAATTGGCCATTTTGAAAGGGAACATCTAGTACACTTATCCTGACTAAAGTTGGTCTTCGACTGTCAAAGACTCTGACGATGACACCGTCTTGGGCTCCACGGTGACCTTCATCCTACCGCTCTGCTGGTCTTGGTCTTGTTGCATCGAAATGGTAACCTTTGCCTGATGCCTTGGCTTGTGCTTGCTCCCTTTGCACCAAAGGGGAAACAAGGACACTACGCAGGCCGGCGCCCGCCTGGCCTCGATCTCGTCATGGCTTGCGTCACGGGCACCTCGCGAGGTACCCCTGCCTTGATCTCTCCGCCTACTCGCGAGCCTGCCTGACGAGGCTGCTCCTGAGGAAACTTCCCATCGTCCGCCCAGCGAGGCTTGGCCCCTCGCGAGGGTCTTGAGCTTGAGCTGATGGAGGTGGGCCGCACTGGGCCACTGCTTGAGCCACGCCGCAGGCCGCAGGCAGGCAAGTCTGGAGACCCCCGTTCCCAGAACATCGACATGCGTGTGGGTGAACTGCTAAACGCCCACACATCGGTCCCTCCGTGTGGTGAAACGGACGTGTGAGCGACCGGGTGAATGCCCACACACCAGCCCAATCCTACGTGGCACCACAAACATGTCAAGATTCATGCATCCACAAACGGACGCGGATTCAAGCATGTGGGCGAGATGCAAACGCCCACACGTGTGGGCGTTAGTGTTTTCGATAAAAATAATAATAAATAATGATATGATACATCTTTGACTTTGAAAATGGCGGTGATCATATGAGACAAAAAAAATACTCAAACTAGTTTCCCAATGATTGTTTCTTACACCATGTGTGCAAGTTGATATACACCAAGTGTATCGTATATTGACTTTAGCCTTTGAGAGTTAGGTAGTTGCAGTATGTTTATTTCGTAGTTAAATATCATACTTGTATCTGTATGTTAAACATACTTTAGATGAGTACTAGGATTAGCACTAATCTAATTAGATACCCAATCTACTCAAATGGACAGACACAAAAGAAAAACTTTTGATGAGATCATTACGCACAGATCAGCTGATGGAATCGAAAGAGACGTGTGGTGGCCGGCCGGTTTCACTCCCCTGACCCCACCAAATGCAACCGATGACTCCGAATTATATGTGTGTGTACTTCTATATATCAATATATATCAATATGGAGCCTTGGACAACTTCCTTAGGATCATCAGATTTGTAAAACTGATCCAAATACTCGATACAAAACTGGAGTTTGTGGAGAAATTAATAAGCTCGATCTTGTACGATGGGCGTATTAACATTTCTTTTGTGAATGTACGGATGATCTATAGAATAAATTTAGATCGCGATGGATCGAATCAAATACCACATACCTAGATACGATTCCCGTACCGCATGTGTTCAGGATTCCTTACCCATCGTCATGTGGGTGTACTGTAGAAAGTTTGACATGCCCAAGGTATCATGCGCGCATGGATCTATATTTTCTGACAAAATCAACATAGTGGTAACTGTTTTCTTGTGCTGAACGTAGTTCTCATGTGTCGTGATCAAACAACTATGGTCAAGCTTGAAGCTTTTTTTTTGCATCCATAGAAGAGGAAAAAACTAAGCGTGCATTCCAAACCGAGTTTTGCCACAGTCCGTAAGGAAAACGCCCGTAGGTATATAATTTTCGTCCCAAACCTCAGGTGGCTCAACATAGCAATGCAAGCACGCTGGCCATGGCTGCACAGATCGGATGGAGAGAGGCCGTGTGCGGAGTTTGATATTCCCATGCCGAAGGAGTCTCTAGCACTGTTCACTGCTGCATCCCGAGCTACAATTGGTGACGGTCATGACACCATGTTCTGGGAGGACCGATGGTTAGACAGCCTGCGAGTTGCAAAAATTACGCCATCCTTATATGAGAGAGTGCTTCGATGTGTAAGGCTTTCGAGGACAATTCACGGTGCACTATCAAACAAGGCCTAGGCTACAGACTTTGGACCGGGCATAGGGGTTCGAGCACTTCAGGAGTACATGCAACTTTAGGACCACCGCGGTGCAACTTATGGATGGATGCAATGACTCAATTAGATGGTCTTGGGAAGGCGATGTTTATTTCTCCGTACGGTCAGCCAATGCCGTAAAATTTGCTGGCTGAGAGGTGGTTCCTACAACTGAGTTCACATGGAGGTCCAGGGCGCTGCTACAATGTCGCTTCTTTGCGTGGCTCGCAATCAAGAATATATGCTAGACTTCAGATAGGCTGCTTAGGAGGGGGCTACCACACCAGGATTCTTGCCCTTTGTGCGCCAAACACGGCGAATTTATGAACCACATCATGCTAGGTTGTGTCTTCGCGCGAACGGTGTGGACGATGTCACGATGATCTGCACGGCCCTAGGAAGGGCGGACTGGACGCCAGGAGCCGATGACACGCTCTAGTCGTGGTGCCTAAACAAGACTTCAGTGGGGCACAAGTCGAGAGACATAAGGGCAGTTTTACTTCTTGGAATGTGGGTGCTCTAGAAGCATAGGAATTCGGTTATAGATTTTCACCCTCGGTTAGGACCGTTGCTGCACACTTTGAGACGGAGTGTCGGACATGGCAAGAGGATGGTCTCATCAAGGGAGATTTGGATCAGCTACTAGGAGTGGTAGCTGTGTGGGTTACGCAAGAGTAATCCTTAGCTTCTTGTAGTAGAGCATGGAGTGGAGTGTGGTGTGAACTTTGTATCACCGCATGGTGGACTAGGGGTTAATCCTTACCCTTCTTTCTGTATAATATGATACGCACGCTGTGCGTATTCGAGAGAGATTTTTTTCCTTGTGGGTTTATATTTAGAAAACAAGTGGGAACATGTTGATGTGAAGATCTGAGTTGAATATTATAGGCGGAGCTCGTAAAGGACATGGTAAGAAGAACTCAAACTCCTAGTCAATCTTATTTTCTAAAGAAGAACACAAAACTCCGTTAAGGGCATGAACCCGCTACGCCGCCTCTGCCTCTTTGTTCTGCTCCTCCCCGTCATAATTCTTCCCCATCAAATTCAGCAGCAGCACCAATGCCAATCAACCCTCTCCCTTCTACGCCATTACCCTGGGGCCCGTGGCCATCGTTGTAGGGTCAACTGACCTCAACGGTCCTTGGGCCTCACCTATACCTGTCACAAACTCTCCTCTACCCCACGTACCATGATTCACACGGGTTGCCTCTACATTGAGGCACGACAACAACATAGATCATTGGACATTCTTGGTGTGATGCACGGTTTCACGACAAAGGATAACAACTACTTTTCCGCTCTAGCTCTCGTGCTCCTAGGCCGTCGTCGGTGTCCACTCCTGCCTCGACACCCACCTCAGCCCTTGCTGGGGATGCCACGCTGGCGCCAGCGACCACTTGCTCTTGGCACGAGGCTCCTCCATCACCCCTCTCTCTGTTCGCATGGTGCCTCCCACGCCACCTGTTGCGGGTGGGTGCTCCCGGGAACTATGCTGGTAGGAATCCAGCCCCTCATCTGGCGACTTTGGTGCAACATTGTCATGGTCCTGCCATCGTCCACTCTATGAATCGCTCGTGCCATCCAAGCATGCTTGCCTAGTCGCACGTCGTGGTCTTGATTCGAGGTTCATTGTGTGGAAGTTTATGTCACGACTGCACAAGGAGATTGGAAGCTTGCTGATGGTAGAAAGTGGGAGCGTGCTCACAATGATCACCCGGCGCGCCACCGCCTACGTAGCTTTGATCGGTGCATTTTCCGTCAGGAGGCTATCCTCGTTGCCGAGTCCCATCCATCCTTGCCCTGGGTGTCATCTTGACATACGATGCATCAGTGCCACTACTATGGCCACCATGCTCCAAAGTGCGCACCCCCTCCGCTAGAGGGATCAATCATGTCTAAGTGACGACCAATCCCTCAATGTCGTCTTGTGACTCGGTGGCTCCTACTATGCCCGACCCTGGTCGCCCCGCACCCTCTGTTTCCGCATGCACGCCCTTGCCCCCCTTGTGTCAATGGGCGTTGAATCCTTTCATTGTGTGCCCTTTGGAACCAGAGTTTTTATAACAATGAGTTCTTGTAGTTACAACGAGGTGTGGCATAGGGAAAGGCTCACTTTGCAGTCTTGGCTTGTGCAGGCTGGGGATGATGAATCCCCCTTGGCTTGTTCTTAATTTTTGTTTTTGTTAGGTACGATGTCATAATGTTTAGACTTATTTTATTTTCGAAAGGATAAGATTTGTTTAATATATATATGCTTATAGCCTTTGGAAAAAACATACTCTACTTTTTTAGAATGAACAAATCTTATTTTTATCCCTTACACCACAATCTCTTGTGGTGTTTGCTTTGGCGAAAAATAATTGTTGTTTCTGCAAAAGATAATATCTATTGGTGCATTTCCCTTTCTCCTGAAATGGATAATTTTCCCATATCAACTCGGGATTGTTGACCAGCACTCCCCTCCTTATGTTATCCTTTCTGGAGGCTCCTAAAGGTGTGCTTAAGACTATGAATGCTAGTAGAGGCGGGATGGTTTGGCAAGAGACTCAGGATAAGAAGAAATACCATCTAGTTAACTGGTATGTTGTGTATATGCCTAAAAGCCGTGAGGACTTGGTATTTTGGATTTGGACATCATGAAAAAATTCTTGCTAATGAAATGGCTTCCGGAAGCTTGAGAACTCTAAGGGTCTATGGCAAGAGCTGTTGTTCAGGAAATATTTTTCTAGCCAGGAAGCTTGAGAACTCTAAGGGTCCATGGCAAGAGCTGTTGTTTAGGAAATATTTTTCTAGCCAGACTTTGATGGATGTGGTTGGGCGAAATAATGAATCACAAGTCTGACAAGGTCTGATGAAGGTTAAAGGTACTTTTGTCAGCCTGACCAGAATGATGGTTGGTGATGGTGCTAAGATCTTGTACCGGGAAGATGTTTGGCTGGGAGAGAAGAAACTTGTTGAGCTTGTTTCTAGAATCTACAATATTACTTTTACTGAGCAGGTCATTACCAAGTTTGTGAAAGATTCGAATGTTTTTTTTTTAGTTTTACAGGTCCTTACATGGAGAATACTTGGGGCAATGGGAGGAGTTGAAGAAACCAGTTGATGAGGTGGAATTAAGTGACATCAAAGATAGAGTTATATGATTGTTGAACAACAAAAACAATTGTGGTGAAAGAGCTTTACCTATTTCTTAAATCCTCTCCCTTTGTTGGATTTAGAGGCATGTAGAAACTGAAGCTGCCTCTCAAGACCAGGTCTTTCTTTGGTTGATGATTAAAAGAAGTACACTAACTAAGGATAACCTGATAAAGAGAGGTTGGACTGTAAATGAGGAGTGCCACTTCTGTGTGGGTTAACAGAATTGTTGATCACATCTTGTTTCATTATAACTTGGCTAATTTTTTTGGCAAGTAGTTATCTATGCTTTTGATCTGACCAGACCTCCTGATGGGGTAACAAATAATGCTGGGGTGTTGGTTGCACTCCTTTTCCTAGAAATCAGATGCATCTTGTGCTAAGGGGGCAGTTATTATTTGTTGTACTATCTGGAAACTAGAAACAAAACATGTTTTGATAAAAAAATCCTAATAATCCAACCGTTGTTGTTTTCAATCTATGCTATTTTTTGAAATCCTAGAGCATATTATAGAAAAGCCAAGACAAAAACAAAACTGAAGCTGGTGTGCTGAGGATCAAGGAGGTGTTGCGCGAGGCGTATGCCGTAATTTGTGGATGGAACCATTTAGCTAGAAGGGTCTCTAGCTGACACTTGGCTTGTCCTAGACTGAAATATTGTTCTATGTGTGGAAAGTGTTGCTTTATAATATAAAACGGGGCGAAACCCTTTAGGCCTTTTCGGTTACACCCTTTGTCAAGAGGATTGGAGGGGGTTTGGGATGCTTTTGACTTGTAGGGGATTAAATCCACCTCAATCCCTGCCAAACCCCCTTCACAACCCTGTCAACCAAACATAGTCTTATCATCTACTAGTTAGGAAGTGCGGCTTGCCGTACCAGGCAGCATCCGCTGTCGGGTATAGTCATATCCAATCCGGTAATACAATCATTGAAGCATTGCAAATATAAAAAATAGCATATTGTATACACAGGCCATCAAATTTACAGTAGTTTAAAATTCCACCTGATCCAGTCTTATGAAAATTTAGACAGTTAAGACTCTATTCGAGTTGCCATGTACATAAGTATTTGGTAGTAGCACTGGTAAGCTCAATCAGGCACAAATAATGGATCGAAAATCAAATAGAGCATCAAAAAGCTCAACAAATTACACGGCAGGCGCCAGCTAACTATTTAAGAAACAATGTCCAACAAATATATGGTTAAACAACATCCATACGGAGTAGAAATTACACAGTCCTCGACTTCCTTGTCATTATAAAGTTAAATCTGTTAAAGCTTGTCAGAGTTGAGTAACTATAAATGCTGCTTTGGATATGTTTAGTTCCATCTTATTCTATAAAGAAAACATCAGCTATGGTGTTGGAAAACTAAACAAACTAACACTTATCAGAGCTACATATACATGAATGTTAATACAAAAAACACTTCGAATGGTACTCGGGTCATCTTACATAAATTTTCAAAAGGCTGCCTCAAGTAGTATTACTAATCCAAACCAACCAAAAACCTATTTCTAAATTCTAAGTATAAAATATGAGTGCTCAGTTCTTCCACAAGGCACATCATCTGCAATTAATTGCACTTTGTGATTTCAAAATAGTGAGAAAATATTTCATAATGTAATGTACATACAAATTTGTGTTATAGCTCAATAGTCATGGTCAAAGTCAGCTCACCTGATACCATTTTTCATTTCGTCACTATATGCCCCTAATTCAGTCTGAAAATCTGAATGGACCGTGTGAACGTGCCTCCTGCAAACTAATCCACTTCCTGGAAGAACAATGGTACTTTGTGTTACTAAGAATATTTCAAGCTAGATCTATATCAAGAAGCTTTAGTTTAGTCTACCCACCCTAATACATCCAATCTGTCAAAAGGACCACAAAATAGAGTTGAAAATAAAAAAAATCTAAATGTATTTTTAATAAGAATGAACCATTAAACATTAGTAGAACTATTGAATGTGAAGTACTGCAAAAATAAGCACATAATATTGGGGAATTGCCTCTGTTTCTTTGCCACTACCATAACAGGATGGACATAAGATATTTTAAGAATTTCGTATTAAAATTTCTCTAAATTATGGAGGCACAACCACAGGCAATTGCTAGACCAGTCGTGAAAATAGGAGAGAGCCAAGCTATATGATAAACGGATTCAATAATTTCTTGGCATACTTTAATACCCAAACAACTTATTTATCATCATCACAACAAAAGTTATTTACGGTACCTAACACAAACATTATTTTCTTGTTTTCTTTCTTGCATGCGCACTACAAATAGGAACCGTAGCTGAAGTCATAAAAATAGTAACCTAAAACCTGATGGTCGACAACCATACTACTCAACTATAAATAAGACAAGGATCTCCTGGGCACAAAGCCTCATAAACTAATTTCAATCTCTCAACTATCATCGGCCTAATAATAAAACAAATCAGGTGAAGGGCAAGGGAAGGACTAAAATAGAAAAGACTACTCACTTGGTAATGCATGCTAGAAAGACATGCTGCTGGTAAGGATCTCCTCAACTCGCAGGAAAAAGGAAATACTAGAATAAATGGGTCAACTGGAGAGTGCCATTGGCTGCTTCATCTCCCATCTGCCTCAAGCTACAAAATTATTAAGCAAAAACTTAAACAAATGATTGTTATATTAACAATGTTTGTGTGAGAACATTCTACTAAGAATTTGAGGTAATTGGGGTATAAGAATTTGGAGAACTTACAAATGGAATTAGCTGAAAAGATGCAAACTTTTTTCTCTCGGGATTTAAGTCAACCATCTAACCGATTGTTAAGCAAAATTATTAAACAAAAAAGTTAAATGAACAATTGTTGTATTAACAGTGTTCGTGTGAGAACATTCTTCTAAGAATTTGAGAACATCAGGGTATAAGAATTTGGAGACCTTAAAAATGAAATCGGATGAAAATATGCAAACTTTATTCCTCTCGGGATTTAAATCCACAAAAACGTACACAAAAAAATCAGTAAGAATTGTCCACCACAAAAAACATACACACAAACCACAATGAAACATTAGTTGCATGTTAAATAGCTAGATGTATGCAACATTTTCCAATAGAATAATCAATAAACTGATGTTTGATTACGACAGACAAAAGCCTGCACTCTGCACATGCCAAAAGCTAAATGTTTAAACTAAACCAAAACAAAAAGTTTCAGATGACAAGCTGTGCTTGAAAGGACATGACGGAACAAATGTTCACCAGCCAAGAACCATCACGATTTCAGCTCACCTTTCCACGTTGGTATGATGACTTGTATTCCTGGTCTTGATGTTGTTCTTGATGCCATCAGGGTATGATATGTCCATTTTGCATCATGCTTTTATATTGATATTTATTGCATTATGGGTTGTTATTACACATTATGGTACAATACTTATGCCTTTTCTCTCTTATTTCACAAGGTTTACATGAAGAGGGAGAATGGCGACAGCTGGAATTCTGGACTGGAAAAGGAGAAAATATGAGAGACCTATTCTGCACAACTCCAAAAGTCCTGAAAATTTACGGAGAATTATTTTAGAATTAATAACAAATATTGGGTGAAGAAAATACCATAGGGGGCCCACCAGGCGACATCAAGGGTGGGGGTGCGCCCTACCCCCTAGGCGCGCCCCTGGCTTGTCGCCTACCTGTCAGGCCCCCGGTGCCCATTTTCCGCTATATGATGTCTTTTGACCTGTAAAAATCATAAGGAAGCTTTAGGGATGAAGCACAACCGTCTCAAGGCGGAACCTGGGCAGAAGCAATCTAGGGCTTCGACGGAGCTGTTCTGCTAGGGAAACTTCCCTCCCGGATGGGAAAATCGAAGCCATCGTCATCACCAACGATCCTATCATCGAGAGGGGGTCAATCTCCATCAACATCTTCACCAACCCCATCTCCTCTCCAAACCCTAGTTCATCTCTTGTATCCAGTCTTTGTCTCAAAACCTCAGATTGGTACCTGTGGGTTGCTAGTAGTGTTGATTACTCCTTCTAGTTGATGCTAGTTGGTTTATTCGGTGGAAGATCATATGTTCAGATCAGATCCTTAATGATAATTAATACTCCTCTGATTATGAACATGAATATGCTTTGTGAGTAGTTATGTTTGTTCTAGAGGACATGGGAGAAGTCTTGTTATAAGTAATCATGTGAATTTGGTATTTGTTCGATATTTTGATGAGATGCATGTTATCTTTACTCTAGTGGTGTTATGTGAACGTCGACTACATGACGCTTCACCATGATTTGGGCCTACGGGAAGGCATTGGGAAGTAATAAGTAGATGATGGGTTGCTAGAGTGACAGAAGCTTAAACCCTACTTTATGCATTGCTTTGTAAGGGGCTGACTTGGATCCACATGTTTCATGCTATGGTTAGATTTCTCTTAATTCTTCTTTCATAGTAAGTACAACACCAAGCACCGGTCCACCCACATATCAAATTATCAAAGTAACAAACGTGAATCATGTGAGCATGATGAAAACTAGCTTGACAATAATTCCCATGTGTCCTCGGGAGCGCTTGCTTTATATAAGAGTTCGTCCAGGCTTGTCCTTTGCTATAAAAAGGATTGGGCCACCTTGCTGCACTTTAGTTACACTTGTTACCCATTAAAAATTATCTTATCACAAAATTATCTGTTACCAATAATTTCAGTGCTTGCAGAGAATACCTTGCTGAAAACAGCTTGTCATTTCCTTCTGCTCCTCGTTGGGTTTGACACTCTTACTTATCGATAGGACTATGATAGATCCCTTATACTTGTGGGTCATCAAAACTCTTTTCTGGCACCATTGCCGGGGAGTGAAGCACCTTTGGTAAGGAAAAATTTATATAGTGCGATGAAATGCACTGTCACTTGCTACTATGGAAAATAATCCTTTGAGGGGTCTGTTTGGGGTATCTTCACCCTGACCGGAAGCACAAAGAGTTGCTACTCAACCTAGTGAACCTACTGAAAATATTTATTATGAAATTCCTTCGTGTACGATAGAGAAACTACTAGCTAATCCTTATGCAGGAGATGGAACACTACATCCTGACGAGCATCTAATCTATGTGGATGAAGTTTGTGAATTATTTAAGCTTGCAGGTTTGCCCGTGGATGAAGTCAAGAAGAAGGTCTTCCCTTTATCTTTGAAGGAGAAGGCATTGACATGGTATATGCTATGTGATGATATGGGATCTTGGAACTACAACCGATTGAAATTGGAATTTCATCAGAAGTTTTATCCTATGCATCTGGTTCATCATGATCGAAATTATATACTCCCTCCATTTACTTATACAAGGCCACTATGGAATGTACATTTTGCATCTATACTAGTCCAAAATTAATGATGTTTTCTCGTACTAGCCACTTGTTTAATGCTTGCATGCATGCTGTCATAATGTCACTTAGCTACCTCCTCCACTCAGTTTTCTTGCATGCATGTGGTGTATTAATGATCCCAGTAAATGAAAATAAAAGTTAGATTGTAAAACAAGTACTAATTTTTACCTTGCTACCTGGAATTTGAGTTTGTGGCCATGTATATAAAAAAGGAGGGAGTATATAATTTTTTGGCCTCGTGAAGGAGAAGGTATCACTCAAGCTTGGGGGAGGCTTAAGTCAATGTTATATTCATGCCCCAATCATGATATCTCCTGAGAAATTATTATTCAGAATTTTTATGCTCGGCTTTCTTGTAATGATCAATCAATGCTCGATACTTCTTGTACTAGTTTTTTTATGAAGAAGACTATTGAATTGAAATGGGATTTATTGAAATAATTAAACGCAACTCCAAAGATTGGGAACTCAACGAAGCTAAGGAGTCAGGTATAAACCTTAAGTTTGATTGTGTTAAATCTTTTATGGATACTGTGCTTTTCGTGAATTTAACACTAAATATGGACTTGACCGTGAGATAGTAGCTTCTTTCTATGAATCATTTGCTACTCATGTTGATCTCCCTAAGGATAAGTGGTTTAAGTATCATCCTCCCATTGAAGTGAAAGTAGTAGAACCTATTAAAGTTGGAGAAGAAACTATTACTTATAATGCTGATCCTGTTATTCCTACTGCTTATATTGAGAAACCACCTTTCCCTGTTAGAATAAAGGATCATGCTAAAGCTTCAACTATTGTTCATAAGAGTTATACTATAACACCTACACCCCCCTGAACAAATTAAAGTTGAACCTCGTATTACTATGGTTAAAGATCTCTTGGTCGATAATATTGATGGGCATGTTATTTACTTTTGTGATGAAGCTGCTAGAATTGCTAGACCCAATAATAAAGACAAACATAGACATGTTGTTGGCATGCATGTTGCTTCTGTTAAAATAGGAGATCATTGTTATCATGGCTTATGTGATTTGGGTGCTAGTGTGAGTGCAATTCCCTTTACTTTATATCAAGAAATTATGAATGATATTGCACCTGCTGAGATAGGAGAAATTGTTGTTACTATTAAGCTTGCTAATAGAGATACTATATCACCAATTGGGATTGTAAGAGATGTCAAAGTCTTGTGCGAGAAAATAAAACACCCTATTGATTTTCTTGTTCTTGGTTCCCCACAAGATGATTTTTGTCCCATTATATTCGGTAGACCTTTCTTGAACACAGTCAATGCCAAGATATATTGTGAGAAAGAAACAGGTACGGTAAGTTTTAGGGATGTGTCTCATGAGTTTAATTTCTCCAAATTTCATAGGCAACCCCATGATAGAGAATTTCCTAGTAAAGATGAAATTATTGGTCTTGCTTCTATTGCTATGCCTTCTACTGATCCTTTAGAACAATATTTGCTAGATCATGAAAATGATATGTTTATGAATGAAAGAAATGAAATAGATAAAGTATTGTTTAAACAGACGCCTGTTTTGAAGCACAACTTGCCTGTTGAGATTCTTGGGGATCCTCCTCCATCCAAGGGTGATCCCGTGTTCAAGCTTAAACAATTACCTGATAATCTGAAATACGCTTATCTTGATGAGAAAAATATATACCATGTTATTATTAGTGCTAACCTTTCAGAGCATGAAGAAAATAAATTATTGAAAGCTCTGAGGAAGCACCATGCAACTATTGGATATACTCTTGATGATCTTAAGGGCATTAGTCCTACTCTATGCCAGCATAAAATTAATATGGAGACTGATGCTAAACAAGTTGTTGATCATCAACGACTGTTAAATCCTACGATGAAAGAAGTGGTAAGAAATGAAATATTAAAGCTTATGGAAGCAGGTGTAATTTATCCTATTGCTGATAGTAGATGGGTAAGTCCTGTTCTCTGTGTCCCTAAGAAGGGAGGTATCAGTGTTGTTCCTAATGATAAAATTGAATTGATTCCACAAAGAATTGTCACAAGTTATACAATGGTTATTGATTTTAGAAACTTAAATAAAGCTACTACAAAAGATCATTACCCTCTACCTTTTATCGATCAAATGCTAGAAAGACTATCAAAACATACACACTTCTGCTTGCTAGATGGTTATTCTGGGGTTTCCCAATTACCTATGTCAAAAGAGGACCAAGAAAATACTACTTTTACTTGCCATTTCGGTACTTTTGCTTATAGGTGCATACCTTTTAATTTATGTAATGCACCTGCTACCTTTCAATGATGTATGACTGCTATATTCTCTGACTTTTGTGAAAAGATTGTTGAGGTTTTCATGGGTGATTTCTCCGTTTATGGAACTTCTTTTGACGTTGCTTAAGCAACCTTGATCGAGTTTTGCAGAGATGCGAAGAAACTAATCTTGTCTTGAATTGGGAGAAGCGCCACTTTATGGTTAATGAAGGTATTGTCTTATGGCATAAAATATCCGAAAGAGGTATTGAAGTTGATAGAGCTAAAGTTGATGCTATTGAAAAAATGTCGTGTCCTACGGATATCAAAGGTATAAAAAGTTTCCTTGGTCATGCTGGTTTCTATAGGAGATTTATTAAGGACTTCTATAAAATTTCTAGGCCTCTCACTAATCTCTTGCAAAAAGATGCCCCATTTGTTTTTTATGATGATTGTGTAGAAGCATTTGAAATACTTAAGAAAGCCTTGATTTCTGCACCTATTGTTCAACCACCGGATTGGAACCCGCCCTTTGTAATTATTTGTGATGCTAGTGATTATGCTGTTGGTGTTGTTTGATGTCTACTATGCAACCTTCTTCTTGTAGACTCGTGTTGGACCTCCAAGCGTAGAGTTTTGTAGGACAATAGGAAATTTCCCTCAAGTGGATGACCTAAGTGTAACATCCCAAATTTTCAATTTGGAATGTTATACATTAGATCATCATTGCATCATATTTTAATTGCATTTTTGGCTCGATCCTAGAAATTCTACGCAACTCAAGGACCCACAGAGAGAGTTGGGGATTTCGTTATTTTCATATTTGAGTTTTCTCAAATTTTGAAAATAGGATCATTCGATTTTAATTATTTTATCTTCAATTATTTCTATTATAAAAATATGAGAGAGGAAATAAAATGACTTTCCCAAAATAAAGAAATATTGAGGATTTAATAATAAAATCAAACGAGATTTTATTTCAGAGTTTTTGGCCATTTTATTTGAATTTAGGAAAAATGCGCGTTTTCAAAATTGCATTTAGGCCCCAAATAAATGTTCATCCTGTCCGGTTTGATTTTAGAAGTCGGGAAAGTTTATTTCGCGATTTTTGGAGTCCGTTTAGTATTTCTTTTATTTGTTTTTCTGCGCGTAAATATTTTTTTTGAAAAGCTAACGGACCTACGGGTCGTGGGCGACCAGGACTCCGCCTGGCTGGCCCCTTTGAATAGTGCGCCCCCGAGCCCACCCCAGCCCACCCGAGCCGCCCTAACCCTAGCCGCCGCCGCAGCCGACGCCGCGCGCCGCCACCGACGCCGCCGCCGCCGCCGCCCGCCGTCGCCGACGCCGCCGCCCCACCGGAGCCGACCGCCGCCGCCGCCGTTGACCCGCCGGAGGTAGTCCCCGCCGCCGCCGCAGTTTTCGAGAGAAAACCGTCGGGTTTTTTAGGAACCCAGTTTATTTTTTATATATAGATCGGTTTTTCCCCGGTTTAGTTATTTAGCAAACGCCCGTTCGTTCGTTCGTTTTAACGAATGGTTTTCGTCTTTTAGCCATAGACAACGAACGTTCATTCTTTAGCCTCTTCGTCCGTTTTTCCTTTTATCGGATTTTCCGCAATTATTTTCGATCGCGATTTCTGATCCAATTTTCGTTCTAGTATAACTTTTCGCTCGTTTATCGAAAATCAGGCGATTCAAGCGCCTAGAGTTTCGTTTCGAAACCCTCTTTTCGTTTAACCAACTCAAACAAGTTTTTGCTACTGTACAATTTGAATTACGTCCAGATTAGTAAATGAAGCTTGTTTCTTTCGCCGTTTGACTTTCGTTGCTTCGTTTGGTTTGATTCCTTTTGCAAACCGGAGTTCTTAAGTTGAACTTTCTGGTTAGATCTATTATTTGAGTTTTACCTGTGCATTAGTTGATTGCTTATTGTATGCTTGTTTGTTTGTGATAGAGTACCTGGAGTGTGCCACTTGCTACTTCGAATTTCTAGGTTTCACGGATCATCAGCAAGGCAAGTAACACTTTGATCATACCTCTTACTACCCAGTTTTATTGCATTAGATCAATCCTCAAACAATTGCATGATTAGGATCTGATTAATATGTGGGTTTTGAGAAGTAGATGAGGTAGAACCTATTACCTGTTTTATTATCAAACCTTTGGGAGTTACTTCTGCGTTTGCTTATTTTTGCTATGCTATGCTAGTAGACGTGGATTGGGTGAGTGTATCCATGACAGATGTGAGATTGTTAAATTAATGGTTTACTTAAGGTGGCAACTTAAATTCACATCTGGGTGGACTGAGGCACCTGGGAAACCCAATGTTGCCTGTATTTTTGGAAATCCCGGGGTACTGTGTGATTCTCCTATGGACCGCCACCCAGGCTCAAAGGGACCATGAGTTTTTTCATGCTAGAAACTCCTGTGTGCAGCCGCAAGCTACTATGGGCTCTATCATAGTTCATTAAGTTGCGTGAGCTCTTGAAGGGGTAGACTAGCAGATGTAGGGGATGTAGGTTGGTACTGTCTACCCGGAGTAGAGAGTTAATGCTTCTGATAGACTGTGTCTCGGTCATCCGTTTCTCAAACATCATGTCGTGTGAGAAATCAAGCGGAGGAGATAGAGTCTTGTGGGGAAAAATGCGCAAACCTCTGCAGAGTGTATAAACTAATCATGGTTAGCCGTGTCCCCGGTTATGGACGTTTTGAGTATCTAGTACCTGGATTATCACGTGAATCTCATCATGTTACTTTAAATTAATTTGTTGGGTTTAATGATGATGCTTAATTGGGATTGAGTTGGAGGAACCTTCTCAATGTTTAACAACCACCATGATAGTTAAATAAAATTTATTCCTTTGCAGTAGGGAAAAATTGGCTTTATGCAAAACTGTAACCATAGAGCTTTCCACCAGCCATATATGCATGTAGTGATAGCATTATTCTGTTCATTACTCTCTATGTGTACATTGCCATCATATTCCATGTGCTGACCCATTTTCGGGTTGCAGCGTTCATGTTGCAGACTTTTCAGACGACGAGTAAGGTGCCTTAGGTTGTGGTCTTATACTCAGTGATGCCGTTGGAGTTGATGGACTCGCTTATCTTCCAAGCCTTTCGCTGTTATCGATATTAGATGGCCTTAAGCCATATTTATTGTAATAAGTTCTCTTTTGAGACATTCGATGTAATAAGTGTGTGATTGCTACTCTGTTATAAATCCTTCAAGTACTGTCCGTGTCAGCATTACCGATCCAGGGATGACACTGATGCACAGAGATCAGACTTTTGAGGCCTGGTCGCTACAAGATGGTATTAGAGCACACGCTGACTGTAGGACACGACCACTAAGCTAAAAGCCCTAGATGACTACTCTCTTTTCTCATTTCCGACTCCTCATCTTTTCTACTCTTTTAGGATGGCGGATGCAAGGAACAAATTCATGCAACTGGATGAAGATACACCCTTTGGACGCCACTTGAAGGAAGTTACTAAGTACCTGAGCATTGGAGTACCAAGCTTCACCGGAACCAATATCGCCACTTTGCCAGAAGAGGAGCGTTGGATGACTCAAGTTCAAGTTCCAGGAAGGACGTTCATGCCCGTCACTGAGCCCATAGAGTTTTCCTTTGATGCACCAACCTGGAGTCTAGGAAAGAGCATGGCAGCTCACATCACCATGGGACACATTGGAGAAGTTTACCACAAGGATCTCAAGGATACTATCTACCAGATTTGTGGGCGCCGAGATGAGCAATGGGAGATGATCAACACCAAGAAGGATAGATCAATTGCAGCTTTCATCCAAGAGTTAAATCAACACATTCATCGCCAAGAGAACCAGATGTGTGCAGGCATGATAGATCTGAAGAAGGCTATGACCAAAATCACGGAGTTGGAGGAAGAACTCAAGTCTACACGCGATGGATATGAGGAAGAAATGACGACACTCGTGGATAAGAATGATGATCTGAAGAAGAAGCTAAAAGTATTTATGGGATTTCCCGCGACTGGAGGAGAAGACGAAGATTGCACTTGCCCAGAGAACTACATCATCATTGACGACACCGACTCGGACCCAAACGATAGCGATGATGACTTTGTTGATGAAGCTGGAGCAGATATCATGGAGTCTTCGACCGATCAATTTTTCTAGTCGACCACCATAACAACAGTAGTATTCCCCCATGTATATAGTATAGTCTGAGCACTTTTTGTAATGATAGTTAGACCGTTGTATGCCCTTGTTTGATTTGATTGAAGTGAAATTGTTTGCAATTGTCTCATGTGCATATGGGTAGTGTTTTCCCTCTAGACCTCATTCTATTCTGTAATCTCATCTTTTCTAAACCCTCAGATGCCTCCGAGACGTGACAATGGATTTGTTTTCCCACCGAAGCTCACTCAGTTGATCCAGCAGTACAATGCATTGATGCAAATGCTAGTCCAGAATCAGAATCAGGGGAACAACAACAACAACAACCCACGACCTGTTGATCACTTAGCCTGTTTCTTGAGGCTTTATCCGCCGGTGTTCACCAGTAGCACCGAGTCGATAGTTGTAGATGATTGGCTCCGCAAGATGGGAAGGGATTTAACCACTGCAGGATGCACAGATGCGGAGAAGGTGCATTTTTCCACACATCAGCTTGATGGACCCGCAGCATCATGGTGGGAGAATTTCACAGCCACTTATCCTATCGACACTGTCACATGGGATCAGTTTCAGCATGCTTTCCGTACTGCCCATGTTTCAGCAGGAGCTATGGCTATGAAGAAGCATGAGTTTCACAACTTGCGCCAAGGAGGACGTACTGTTGGCTAGTATGTGGATGACTTTAGTAAGCTAGCACGTTATGCCCCAGATGACGTTTCTACGGATGCAGCTAAGAAGGAGAAGTTTCTGGAAGGACTGAATGATGAGCTAAGCATGCAGTTGATGGTAGCAACCTTCAACAACTACCAAGAGTTGGTAGACCGAGCTCTCATGATTGAAGGGAAGCAGCAGCAGATTGACAACCGCAAGAGGAAGTATGGACAAGGGAAGTATAATTCTGGAGCTCAGCAGAAGCCTCATTTTACCCCGAACTCGGGAGGACATTTTCAGCATACCCGTGGAGGAGGAAGTTCACACAACCATAGTGGACCCAAGAATGGTAATGGGAATGGAGGAAGAAACGGACAGAACCGCACCAACGCATGAACACCAGCCAAGAGGGATCTGAGCCACATTACCTGCTACAAATGCCAGAAGACTAGACATTATGCCACTGAATGTCCTGAAGCGAAGAATGGTAATGGCAATGGAAGCTCTGGGAAGAAGCCTAACCCTTTCAGCAAAGGGCAGGTGAACCACGTTAGTGTGGAGGAGGTTGAAGCCCAGCCACATGCAGTAATAGGTACGTTTTTGGTTAAGTCATTTACTGCAATCGTTCTTTTTGATACTGGTGCATCGCATTCATACATATCAAGGGGATTTGTGGATAAGTATAAGCTGCCAACCCAAGCCCTTAGGTCACCCATGTTAGTAACCTCGCTAGGAGTAGAGTATATGGCTAGTCTATGGTGTGATCAGTTACCATTAAGGATTGGTAACTACGTGTTTCCCTCAGACCTAATAGTATTGGAATCGCAAGGACTGGATGTGATATTAGGCATGGATTGGTTATCAAAGTATGGAAGGAACATTGAATGTGCCAGTAAGTCGATTTTGCTTACCACACCAGAAGGAAGAAGGATCAAGTATGTATCCCGTCATGTGCCAAAGAGGACTCAAGTAAATTCCTTATCAGGAGTTGTATAGGAGGAAGTACCAGTGGTGAAGGATTTTCCTGACGTATTTCCAGAGGAGTTGCCAGGGATGCCACTGGATAGGGACATTGAGTTTTTGATTGAGCTTTTGCCAGGCACAGGGCCTATTTCTAAGAGACCGTACAGGATGCATGCAAAAGATTTGGAAGAAATTAAGAAGCAGATTAAGGAGTTACTGGATAAAGGCTATATTCTCCCAAGTTCTTCACCTTGGGGATCGCCAGTGCTTCTAGTGGAGAAGAAGGATGGATCATTAAGGATGGTTGTTGATTATCGATGATTAAATGAAGTGACAATCAAGAACAAGTACCCACTGCCGATGATCAATGACTTGTTTGACCGATTGCAAGGAGCTAAGGTATTTTCCAAGATTGATCTGCGATCAGGATACCACCAGTCGAAGATTCGAGAGCAGGATATACCTAAGACGACTTTTACCACCAGGTACAGGCTATGTGAGTATACCATTATGTCATTTGGTCTGAATAACGCACCTGCCTATTTCATGAACATGATGAATGAGGTGTTTATGGAGTTTCTGGATAAGTTCATCGTGGTGTTCATTGATGATATTTTGGTCTACTCAAAGAATGAAGAAGATCATAAGGATCATTTGTGTTTGGTACTGGAGAAGCTCAGAGAACATCAGTTATACGCCAAGTTCAGCAAGTGTGAGTTTTTGTTGAAGGAAGTTGGATTCCTCGGACATGTTATATCCGGAGAAGGAATATCAGTAGACCCCACCAAAGTTGTCACTGTGACAAACTGGGAAGCCCCAACGACAGTTGGAGAGATCTGGAGTTTTCTTGGACTCGCAGGATACTACCGGAGGTTCATTGAGAATTTCTCGAAGATTGCAAAGCCCATGATGGAGTTATTGAAGAAGGACACCAAGTTTAAATGGACAGAAGAATATGAGGCCAGTTTTCTGGAGTTGAAGAAACGTTTGGTTATGTCACTAGGGTTGATTCTGCCTGATCAGCGCAAGGATTATGAAGTATATTGCGACGCTTCTTGTAGAGGACTTGGAGCATTGCTTATGCAGGAGGGAAGAGTTGTTTCGTATGCCTCACGACAACTTAAGCCCCATGAGTTGAATTATTCTACATATGATTTGGAGTTAGCAGCCGTAGTGCATGCATTGAAGACATGGAGACATTTTCTCATCGGAAACCATTGTGAGGTGTACACGGATCACAAGAGTTTGAAGTACATCTTCACGCAGAAGGAGTTGAATCTCAGGCAAAGGAGATGGTTGGAGCTCATCAAGGATTATGATATGAGATTGCATTATCACCCCGAAAAGGCTAACGTAGTAGCTGATGCGTTGAGCCGCAAGAGCCATGTCAATACACTCATGACCGAAGAGTTACCAAAGGAGTTAGCCGAGGATTTTTGCGAGCTATGTTTGGAGATAGTTCCGAGAGGCTATATAGCAGCATTGGAGATTTAGTCGACTTTGATGGATAAGATCAGAGATGCTCAAAAGACTGAAAAGGAGATTGCTGAGATAAAGGAGAGGATGAGCAAAGGAAAAGCTAAAGGATTTCGTGAGGATGAGCACGATACCCTATGGTTTGAGGATCGCGTTTATGTGCCTAATGACCCAGAGATCAGGAAGTTGATTCTGCAGGAGGCCCATGATTTGCCATACTTGATTCACCCAGGAAATACAAAGATGTATCTGGATTTGAAGGACACTTTCTGGTGGGCCGGAATGAAGAAGGATATTGCGGAGTATGTAGCAGTATGTGATGTATGTCAGAGGGTGAAGGCAGAGCATCAGAAGCCAGCATGATTGCTACAGCCATTGCCAATACCCGAATGGAAGTGGGATACGTTAGGCATGGATTTTATCATGGGATTTCCCAGGACTCGTTCAGGCTATGACTCGATTTGGGTTGTAGTCGATCGATTGACGAAGGTAGCACATTTCATCCCAGTGAAGACCACTTACACGAGTGCTAAGTTGGCAAAGATATACATGACCAGGATCGTATGTCTGCATGGAGTTCCAAGGAGCATTGTATCAGATAGAGGAACCCAATTTACCTCAAAGTTCTGTTATCAGTTGCATGAAAGCTTGGGTACCAGGCTAGAATTCAGTACAATCTTTCATCCACAGACAGATGGACATACCAAGAGATTCAATCAAATTCTGGAGGACATGCTGAGAGCTTGTGCGCTAGATTATGGATCTAGTTGGGACGAGAATTTGCCATATGCGGAGTTCTCTTACAACAACAGTAATCAATCCAGTTTGAAGATGGCCCCCTTCGAAGCTTTGTACGGAAGGAGGTGCAGGACACCCTTATTGTGGGACGAAGTTGGAGACCATCAGTTGTTTGGGCCAGATTTGATTAAAGAGTCTGAATGGAAGGTGAAGATAATTCGCGATAGACTCAAGGTAGCCCAGTCCAGGCAGAAGAGCTATGCAAATTCTAAACGCAAGGAGACAGTTTACGAAGTCAGAGACAGAGTTTATCTTCGTGTATCCCCACTTCGAGGAGTTAAGTGCTTTGGAGTTAAGGGAAAGTTAGCGCCACGTTTTGTAGGACCATACAAAGTTTTGGAGCGCATGGGAGAAGTTGCTTACAAGTTGGAATTGCCAGAATGATTATCAGGAGTTCATGATGTGTTCCACGTTTCTCAGTTGAAGAAGTGCCACGCGGAGATGGCTGACATACCACTGAGAGATATAGTGCCACTGGAAGCAATCCAGTTGGATAGTGATTTGACCTATGAGGAGAAACCAGTCAAGATTCTCGAGTTTGCCAGCCGAGTCACCCACAGTAAGGTTATCAAGTTTTGCAAAGTTCAGTGGATCCACCACACCGAAGATGAAGCCACCTGGGAGCGAGAGGAAGATCTGCTGAAGGACCACCCTCACCTATTTTCTAGCCAACCCGAATCTCGAGGGAGAGATTCATCTTAAGGGGGTAGGTTTGTAACATCCCAAATTTTCAATTTGGAATGTTATACATTAGATCATCATTGCATCATATTTTAATTGCATTTTTGGCTCGATTCGAGAAATTCTACGCAACTCAACGACCCACAGAGAGAGTTGGGGATTTCGTTATTTCCATATTTGAGTTTTCTCAAATTTTGAAAATAGGATCGTTTGATTTTAATTATTTTATCTTCAATTATTTCTATTATAAAAATATGAGAGAGGGAATAAAATGACTTTCCCAAAATAAAGAAATATTGAGGATTTAATAATAAAATCAAATAAGATTTTATTTCGGAGTTTTTGGCTATGTTATTTGAATTTAGGAAAAATGCGCATTTTTCAAAATTGCATTTGGGTCCCAAATAAATATTCATCTTGTCCGGCTTGATTTTAGAAGTCGGGGAAAGTTTATTTCGGGATTTTTGGAGTCCGTTTAATATTTCTTTTATTTGTTTTTCTGCGCGTAAATATTTTAAAAAAAGCTAACCGACCTACGGGCCGTGGGCGACCAGGACTCCGCGTGGCCGGCCCCTTTAAATAGTGCGCCCCCGAGCCCACCCCAGCCCACCCACGCCGCCCTAACCCTAGCCGCCGCCAGCCGCCGCAGCCGCCGCCCTTCCGGAGCCGACCGCCGCCGCCGCCCGTTAACCCGCCGCCGCCGCCATTGACCCTCCGGAGGTAGTCCCCGCCGCCGCCGCGGTTTTCGAGAGAAAACCATCGGTTTTTTAGGAACCCGGTTTATTTTTTTATATAGATCGTTTTTTCCTGGTTTAGTTATTTAGCAAACGGCCGTTCGTTCGTTCGTTTTAACGAACGGTTTTCGTCTTTTAGCCGCAGACAGCGAACGTTCGTTGTTAGCCTGTTCGTCTGTTTTTCTTTTTATCGGATTTTCCGCGATTATTTTCGATCGCAATTTCTGATCCGATTTTCGTTCTAGTATAACTTTTTTCTCGTTTATCGGAAATCAGGCGATTCAAGCGCTTAGAGTTTCGTCTCGAAACCCTCTTTCCATTTAAACAACTCAAACAAGTTTTTTCTACTGTAAAATTTGACTTCCGTCCAGATTAGTAAACGAAGCCTCTTTCTTTCGCCGTTTGACTTTCGCTGCTTCGTTTGGTTTGATTATTTTTGCAAACCGGAGTTCTTAAGTTGAACTTTCTGGTTAGATCTCTTATTTGAGTTTTACATGTGCGTTAGTTGAGTGCTTATTGTATGCTTGTTTGTTTGCAATAGAGTACCCGGAGTGTGTCGCTTGCTACTTCCAATCTCTAGGTTTGACGGATCATCAGCAAGGCAAGTAACACTTTGATCATACCTCTTACTACCCAATTTTATTGCATTAGATCAATCCTCAAACAATTGCATGATTAGGATCTGATTAATATGTGGGTTTTGGGAAGTAGATGAGGTAGAACCTATTACCTGTTTTATTATCAACCTTTGGGAGTTACTTCTACGTTTGCTTATTTTTGCTATGCTATGCTAGTAGACGTGGATTGGGTGAGTGTATCCATGACAGGTGTGAGATTGTTAAATTAATGGTTTACTTAAGGTGGCAACTTAAATTCACATCTGGGTGGATTGAGGCACCTGGGAAACCCAGTGTTGCCTGTATTTTTGGAAATCCCGGGGTACCGTGTGATTCTCCTATGGACCGCCACCCAGGCTCAAAGGGATCATGATATTTTTCATGCTAGAAACTTCCGTGTGCAGCCGCAAGCTACCATGGGCTCTAGCATAGTTGATTAAGTTGCGTGAGCTCTTGAAGAGGTAGACTAGTAGATGTAGGGGATGTAGATTGGTACTGTCTACCCAGAGTAGAGAGTTAATGCTTCTGGAAGACCGTGTCTCGGTCATCCGTTTCTCAAACATCATGTCGTGCGAGAAATCAAGCGGAGGAGATCGAGTCTTGCGGGGAAAAGTGTGCAAACCTCTGCAGAGTGTATAAACTAATCATGGTTAGCTGTGTCCCCGGTTATGGACGTTTTGAGTATCTAGTACCTGCATTATCATGTGAATCTCATCATGTTACTTTAAATTAATTTGTTGGGTTTAATGATGATGCTTAATTGGGATTGAGTTGGAGGAACCTTCTCAATGTTTAACAACCACCATGATAGTTAAATAAAATTTATTCCTTTGCAGTAGGGAAAAATTGGCTTTATGCAAAACTGTAACCATATTTCTTTCCACCAGCCATATATGCATGTGGTGATAGCATTAGTCTGTTCATTACTCTCTATGTGTTACATTGCCAGCATATTCCATGTGCTGACCCATTTTCGGGCTGCAACATTCATGTTGCAGACTTTTCAGACGACGAGTAAGGTGCCTTAGGTCGTGGTCTTATACTCTGTGATGCCGTTGGAGTTGATGGACTCTCTTATCTTCCAAGCCTTCCGATGTTATCGATATTAGATGGACTTAAGCCATATTTATTGTAATAAGTTCTCTTTTGAGACATTCGATGTAATAAGTGTGTGATTGCTACTCTGTCATAAATCCTTCAAGTACTATGCATGTCAGCATTACCGATCCAGGGATGACACTGATGCACAAAGATCAGACTGTTTGAGGTCTGGTCGCTACACTAAGGTTTATCAATCCGTGGGAGGCATAGTATGAAGATGGTCTCTTTCAAACAACCCTGCAACCAAATAACAAAGAGTCTCTTGTGTCCCCAACACACCCAATACAATGGTAAATTGTATAGGTGCACTAGTTCGGCGAAGATATGTTGATACAAGTGCAATATGGATGGTAGATATAGGATTTTGTAATATGAAAATATAAAAATTGTAAGGTAGAAAGTAACAAAAGTCAGCGAAAACGGTATTGCAATGCTTGAAAACAAGGCCTAGGGTTCATACTTTCACCAGTGCAAGTTCTCTCAACAATGATAACACAATTGGATCAAATAACAATCCCTCAACATGCAACAAAGAGTCACTCCAAATTCACTATAGCGGAGAACAAACGTAGAGATTATTGTAGGGTATGAAACCACCTCAAAGTTATTCTTTCTAATCAATCCATTGGACTATTCCTATAAGTGTCACAAACAACCCTAGAGTTTGTAGTAAAATAACACCTTAAGACACACGTCAACCCAAATCCTAATGTCACCTCAAGTATCCGCGGGTATGATTATACGATCTGCATCACACAATCTCAGATTCATCTATTCGAACCAACACAAAGAACTTCGAAGAGTGCCCCAAAGTTTCTACCGGAGAGTCAAGACGAAAATGTGTGCGGACCCCTATGCATATGTTCACAAGGTCACAGAACCCGCAAGTTGATCACCAAAACATACATCAAGTGGATCACGTGAATATCCCATTGTCACCACAGATAAGCACATGCAAGACATACATCAAGTGTTCTCAAATCCTTAAAGACTCAAAATAATCCGATAAGATAACTCAAAGGGAAAACTCAATCCATTACAAGAAGGTAGAGGAGGAGAAACATCGTAAGATCCAACTATAGTAGCAAAGCTCGCGGTACATCGAGATCATGCCACATCAAGAACACGAGAGAGAGAGAGATCAAACACATAGCTACTGGTACATACCCTCATCCCCAAGGTGAACTACTCCCTCCTCGTCATGGAGGGCGCCGGGATGATGAAGATGGCCAATGGTGATGGATCCCCCTCCGGTAGGGTGCTGAAACAGGGCCCCGATTGGTTTTTGGTGGCTACAGAGGCTTGCGGCGGCGGAACACCCGATCTAGGTTTTGTTCTGGAAGTTTGGGGATATATAAGATGTGTTGGCATCGGGAACAAGTCAGGGGGGTCCATGAGGCAGCCACGAGGTAGGGGCGCACCCATGGGGGTAGGGCGTGCCCTCCACCCTCGTGGTGGCCTCGGGACTATTTTGGTCCATCTCCGATGCTCCGTGGGCTTCTTCTGGTCCAAAAATAATCTCTGTAAATTTTTAGGTCAATTGGGGTCCGTTTGATATTCCTTTTCCGCGAAACTCAAAACAAGGAAAAAACAGAAACTGTCACTGGGCTCTAGGTTAATAGGTTAGTCCCAAAAATCATATAAAATAGCATATAAATGAAAACATCCAATAGATAATATAATAGCATGGAACAATCAAAACTTATAGATACTTTGGAGACGTGTCAAGCATCCTCAAGCTTAATTCCTGCTCATCCTCGAGTAGGTAAATGACAAAAACGGAATTTTTGATGTCGGAATGCTAGCAAGTGCACAAGTTTGATCAATGATAATTTCAACCACTTTCTCTAGCATCCATGTATCATAAACAGTAGCCCATCTCATAAAACTTCTCATGATCAAGTAACAAGCTATTCACATGTTAAAGCATAGACCATAAACTTTCTTGAAAACTAGCAAACTATATTCTCAGTCCTCAAACAATTGCAATTCATCTTATTTTTAGGAAGGGTCTATGTAAGAGCTTTGATTTAGAAAATCCCACATACTTAACTATCATATAGTCTTCCAGGATTTCTACCACTCAAAGCATATTCTTAGAACAAATAGCATCCATCGAACACAGAGAAAGATAGGGGCTTAATGTTTCGCCTTCCTACTTACTTATCATATAGATAATTGTCAACAATAATAATTCATGATCAAATATATTTGAATGGCCATATATGCTTAGATCTTTCCCCACCACATGATGCTTGCCAACTAAAGAGTAGGTTGGAATGAGAAGTGTTGGGATATAACTATTGGGTATGACCTGCCCAAGAGGGGTCGAGTCACACCACTAGCAGGTTATAACGATAAGGCCCATGAAGATGTTGAAGATGGCGGTACACGAAGAAATCTTATTGAAGGCCCAAGACCCAAAGGCGACTTGAGGCCCATGGTCGTAAACCGCCATATGTTAACTTGTAGGTTAAGGAAAGTGTAGATTCTGTCACCGAGCCGGACACGTTGTGTATGAGCCAGCCATGACTCTGTAAGCCACCAGGCATTAGCCTGTGTATATAAAGGGGTGACCCAGCGGCGGTTTAGGGCAAAAAAACAACAAGTTGAGAACTAGGTCAAGTGTATTCGCTCCCTGGTAATCGAAACCCAAGCAATATAGCCTAAAGCAGGAGTAGGCCTTTACCTCGTTGTGAGGGGCCGAACCTGGGTAAAAACTCTCCGTGTCCCTTGTCCCGTTTAACCCCTAAGCTAACCTTGTAGCGATGGATCCACACCTAAGTCCTCATGCTAGGGCATCTGCTGTGACAATTCCATGACAGTTGGCGCCCACCGTGGGGCCAGCGCACGGTGCGAGTTCTTGAAGGCAGCTTCACAGGGCTCAAGGGATACGCTGTGGGCTGGATGAGCAAGAGTTGTCGCGGCAAGCTTTACATTGATTATGAGGGCTGGGGCCCCGAGGCCGGCTCAATCGAGTACGGGTACCGGGTCCCCTTTGGTGGAATCCATGTCTTCATTGGCAAGATCGGTGAGTCGGAAGCTGAGACGGACATCTCCACCAACATCGTCGAGTCAGCTCGGTGCGCGTGACCCGCCAAAGCCACCCTGAAGCATGTCTTTGTTGGTTTCGTTCACGGAGTGGAGCTGGAAGGAGGATCTAAATCTGGTGGTGAGACGGTTGTCTACTCAGGCGACGAGTCCTCAACTGGAGAGACCAACTCCATCTATCAGGTTCAGGATGGCGGGCTTGGGGGCTGTTTCGATGGTGACAGTATTCCGGACCCCTACGAGCCGCCACATCGGGTCATGATCTTTATGGCCGATACACAACCATGGCAGGATTCTACAACTGCAGCAGCAATGATCTCCGGGTCAGCAGCAGCGATGGCTGTCAGGGCAGGAGGCCCTGTGCGCCCGTCGGCTCAAGTTTTGTCTGATCTGGTGGATGCCCTGGCGAAATTGGTTACGGCAGAAGTTAACCCGGGTAACTACCGACTCTTGCATAAAAGTAAAAGATAGGCCCTTCATAGAGGGAAGCAGGGATTTGTAGAGGTGCCAGAGCTCGAAGCTTTTAAAATAGAGATAAAATAATTTTGGGAGGTATGCTTTCATATTCAACATAACAACTAAGAGTTCCCAATATCTTCCATACTATATACATTATAGGCGGTTCCCAAACAGAATGGTAAAGTTTTTACTCCCCCACCACGAACAAGCACATTCCACGGCTGGTCCAAAACAACGGGTACCGTCCAACTATCAACAATCCTGGGGGAGTTTTGTTTAATTATTTGTGATTTTGTTTTTAATCTTTTGATCATAGGACTGGGCATCCCAATTACCAGCCACTCTCTCGTGAATGATGAGTGGAGTCCATCTTGATAACCCACAAGTATAGGGGATTGCTTGTAGCCTTCTTTGATAAATAAGAGTGTTGATACGTCTCCATCGTATCTATAATTTTTGATTGTTCCATGCCCATATTCTACAACTCTTACATACTTTTGGAAACTTTTTATACTATTTTTGGGACTAACATATTGATCCAGTGCCCAGTGCCGGTTCCTGTTTTTTGCATGTTTTTTGTTTTGCAGAAAATCCATATCAAACGGAGTCCAAACGGGATAAAAATGGACGGAGTTTTTTTGGAATATATCTGAATTTTGAGAAGTGGAATCAACGCGAGACGATGCTCGAGGGGCCCACGAGGCAGCGGGGTGCGCCCCAGGGGGGTGGGCGCGCCACTGACCCTCGTGGGCACCCTGTCAGGCGGTTGTTGCCCATCTTTCACCGCAAGAAAGCTAATATCCGAAAAAAATCATGTACGAAGTTTCAATCCAATCGGAGTTACAGATCTCCAGGAATATAAGAAACGGTGAAAGGCCAGAATCTGGAATGTAGGAACAGAGAGAGACAGAGAGACATTTCCAATATCGAAGGGGCTCTCGCCACTCCCATGCCATGGAGACCATGGACCAGAGGGGAAACCCTTCTCCCACCTAGGGAGAAGGTCAAGAAAGAAGAAGAAGGAGAAGGTCAAGGAAGAAGCATAGCGTAACTATATGATTTTGTAGGGATAAGCTTTTTTTTGGCTCTGTTATTTTGATAAGACATGATTGCTTGTTAGTATGCTTGAAGTATTACTATGTTTATGTCAATATGAACTTTTATTTTGAATCATTTGGATCTGAACATTCACGCCACAATAAAGAAAATTACATTGATAACTATGCTAGGTAGCATTCCACATAAAAAAAGTTGTTTTTATCATTTAACTACTCGAGGACGAGCAGGAATTAAGCTTGGGGATGCTTGATACGTCTCCAACGTATCTATAATTTTTTATTGTTCCATGCTATTGTATTACCTGTTTTGGATGTTTATGGTCTTTACTAAACACTTTTATACCATTTTTAGAACTAACCTATTAATTGGAGGCCCAGCCCAAATTGCTATTTTTTTTGCCTATTTCAGTGTATCGCAGAAAAGGAATATCAAACGGAGTCCAAATAGAATGAAACCTTTGGGAGAGTTAATTTTTGGAACAAACGCAATCCAGGAGACTTGGAGTGGACGTCAAGAAGCAAACAAGGAAGCCACAAGGTAGGGAGGCGCCCCCTAGGGGGGTGGGCGCGCCCCCCACCCTCGTGGGCCCCTTGCGGCTCCCATGACCGACTTCCTTCGCCTATATATATCTACGTACCCTAAAAACATCCGGGAGCACCACGAAACCCTATTTCCACCGCCGCAACCTTCTATTCCTGTGAGATCCCATCTTGGAGCCTTTTCCAGCATTCTGCCAGAGGGGGAATCGATCACGGAGGGCTTCTACATCAATGCCAACGCCTCTCCGATGAGTTGTGAGTAGTTTACCACAGACCTTCATGTCCATAGTTATGAGCTAGATGACTTCTTCTCTCTCTTTGAATCTCAATACAATGTTCTCCTCGATCTTCTTGGAGATCCATTCGATGTAACTCTTTTTGCAGTGTGTTTGTCGAGATCCGATGAATTGTGGGTTTATGATCAAGTTTATCTATGAGAAATATTTGAATCTCCTCTGAATTCTTTTATGTATGATTGGTTATCTTTGCAAGTCTCTTCGAATTATCAGTTTGGTTTGGCCTACTAGATTGATCTTTCTTGCAATGGGAGAAGTGCTTAGCTTTGGGTTCAATCTTGCAGTGTCCTTTCCCAGTGGCAACAGGGGCAGCAAGGCACATATTGTATTGTTGCCATCGAGGATAAAAAGATGGGGTTTATATCATATTATTTGAGTTTATCCCTCTACATCATGTCATCTTGCCTAATGCGTTACTCTGTTCTTATTAACTTAATACTTTAGATGCATGCTGGATAGTGGTCGATGTGTGGACTTATAGTAGTAGATGCAGAATCATTTCGATCCACTTGTCGCGGACATGATGCCTATATACATGATCATGCCTAGATATTCTCATAACTATGCACTTTTCTATCAATTTCTTGACAGTAATTTGTTCACCCACCGCAATACTTATGCTATCTTGAGAGAATCCACTAGTGAAACCTATGGCCCCCGGGTCTATTTTCCATCATATAAGTTTTCAATCTACTTTATTTTGCAACCTTTACTTTTCAATCTACATCATAAAAATACCAAAAATATTTATCTTATTTTATTATCTCTATCAGATCTCACTTTCGCAAGTGGCCGTGAAGGGATTGACAACCCCTTTATCGCATTGGTTGCGAGGTTCTTGTTTGTTTGTGTAGGTACAAGGGACTTGGAGTGTAACCTCCTACTGTATTGATACCTTGGTTCTCAAAGTTGAGGGAAATACTTACGCTACTTTGCTGCATCACCCTTTCCTCTTCAAGTACCCATCACAAACTCTTCTCCCTCTCATTACATTATTTTCCATTTGCCTCTCATTTTCCTCTCCCCCACTTCACGCTTGCCGTTTTATTCACCCTCTCTTTTCCGTTCGCCTCTTTTTCGCTTGCCTCTTGTGTGCTCGTGTGTTAGATTGTTTATTTCATCATCATGGCCAGTCCCCCTATCATTGTTAGTACCCCCAATCATGAAGTTCTTAATTTTAAACAAAAGGAGGGAGAAAATCTAAAAGATGCTTGGCATAGAATTTGCAATGCTCAAAATAGATCTACTAGGAAGCAACCTACTTCCGTTCTTCTTCGCAATTTTTATGTAGACATTACTCCTTGGAATAGATGCATTCTTGATACCATTACCGGAGGGAATTTTTTGGGCAGCCATACTTTTGATGCTTATAATGCTATGTTAGATTTGTTTGGTCCACCACCTCTTTTGGTTAATGGAACTATTTTAACTTTAGAACATGTGATGCAAAGACTTGAAATTATTGAAAACAAAGTTGTCACTGTTGAGTTAATTGAAAATTTGGATGAAAAGATCCACCACCAAATTACCCAATATGGATCTAAGGTTGGTGTTACTCTGAAATTTTTTAAGGAGAAGGAACCCATAGTTAACGAAAGAATAGATCAAGATTCTACAAGAATCAGTAAACTTGAGGACATTATTACCAACTTAGGGTCTGCCTTTTCATCCGTGAAAAAATACTCCAATTCCTCCTACCAAAATTGCCAAATTAATGTATGTTCCTAAAAATAAGGGTGAATCTTCTAGGAAGGAAAATGCGGATCTCAAATCAATAAGTGTTCATCCCAACTTTTTCGCTTTCATTAAGGAACCTTTTGCTACAAACGAATCTCTTGATTTCTTGCCTAGGAGTTTAATAATTACTAAAAAGAAAGAAACTCCTAAGGGTTATAAGTGTTCTATTGAAGAATTGAATACCAAAGATGCCAATACTTAGATCTATTCTCGGTTTTGTGCCTAGCTAGGAGCGTTAAACGATAGCGCTTGTTGGGAGGCAACCCAATTTTATTTTTGTTCCTTGCTTTTTGTTCCAGTTTAGTATTAAATAATGTTGGGGAACGCAGCAGAAATTCAAAATTTTCTATGCATCACCAAGATCAATCTATGGAGATTCTAGCAACAAGAGAGAGAGGGAGTGCATCTTCATACCCTTGAAGATCGCTAAGCGGAAGCGTTACAAGAACGCGGATGAGGTAGTCGTACTCGTGGCGATTCAGATCGCGGTCGATTTAGATCTAAGCGCTGAACAACGGCACCTCCATGTTCAACACACGTGCAGCCCGGTGATGTCTTCCATGCCTTGATCCAGCAAGGAGAGAGGGAGAGGTTGGGGAAGACTCCGTCCAGCAGCAGCACGACGACGTGGTGGTGGTGGAGGAGCGCGGTACTCCAGCAGGGCTTCGCCAAGCACTACGAGAGACGAGGAGGGAGAGAGGTAGGGCTGCGCCTTGGGAGAGAGAGACTCATGTGTTGGGCAGCCCCAAAACCTCCACTATATATAGGGGGAAGGTAGAGGGAGAGGCGCCCTAGGGTTTCCCCTAGGAGGGGGGGGCACGGCAGATGGGATCTCCCCTTTGGGTGACTTGGCCCCCAAGCCAGGAGGTGGGAACCCTAGATGGGGTGCCCCAAACCCCCTGGTCACGTGGGAATAGGTGAGGGGGGCGCACAACCCCTTAGTGGGCTGGTTTGCCCCCTCCCCTTGGCCCATGAAGCCCCCCCAACACTTGTCGGGGCTCCCGAAACACCTTTCGGTCATGCTGGTCATCACCCGGTACCTCCGGAACACTTCCGGACTCCAAAACCCTTCGTCCAATATATCAATCTTCACCTCCGGACCATTCTGGGACTCCTCGTGACGTCCGGGATCTCATCTGGGACTCCGAAGAACATTCGGTAACCGCGTACATACCTTCCCTATAACCCTAGCGTCATCGAACCTTAAGTGTGTAGACCCTACGGGTTCGGGAACCATGCAGACATGACCGAGAGAACTCTCCGGCCAATAACCAACAGCGGGATCTGGATACCCATGTTGGCTCCCACATGTTCCACGATGATCTCATCGGATGAACCACGATGTCAAGGATTCAATCAATCCCGTATACAATTCCCTTTGTCTACCGGTACAGTACTTGCCCGAGACTCGATCGTCGGTATGCCAATACCTTGTTCAATCTTGTTACCGGCAAGTCTCTTTACTCGTTCTGTAACACATCATCCCGTGATCAACTCCTTGATCACATTGTGCACATTATGATGATGTCCTACCGAGTGGGCCTAGAGATACCTCTCCGTTACACGGAGTGACAAATCCCAGTCTCGATTCGTGCCAACCCAACAGAACTTTTGGAGATACCCGTAGTGCACCTTTATAGCCACCCAGTTACGTTGTGACGTTTGGTACACCCAAAGCATTCCTACGGTATCCGGGAGTTGCACAATCTCATGGTCTAAGGAAAAGATACTTGACATTTAGAAAAGCTTTAGCATAGGAACTACACGATCTTGTGCTAGGCTTAGGATTGGGTCTTGTCCATCACATCATTCTCCTAATGATGTGATCCCGTTATCAATGACATCCAATGTCTATGGTCAGGAAACCATGACCATCTGTTGATCAACGAGCTAGTCAACTAGAGGCTCACTAGGGACATGTTGTGGTCTATGTATTCACACATGTATTGCGGTTTCCGGTCAATACAATTATAGCATGCATAATAGACAATTATCATGAACAAGGAAATACAATAATAACCATTTTATTATTGCCTCTAGGGCATATTTCCAATAGTCTCCCACTTGCACTAGAGTCAATAATCTAGTTCACATCACTATGTGATTGTAATGAATTGACACCCATGGGGTTTGATCATATCTCGCTTGTGAGAGAGGTTATTAGTCAACGGATCTGAACCTTTTAGATCCGTGCGTGCTTTGCAAATCTCTATGTCATCTCCTAGATGCAGCTACCACGCTCTATTTGGAGCTATTCCAAATAACTGTTCTACTATATGAATCCGGTTTGCTACTCAGAATAATCCGGATTAGTGTCAAAGTTTGCATCGGCGTAACCCTTTACGACGAACTCTTTTACCACCTCCATAATCGAGAAAATTCCTTAGTCCACTAGTTACTAAGGATAAGTTTGACCGATGTCCTGTGATCCATTCCTGGATCACTCTTGTACCCCTTGACTGACTCATGGCAAGGCACACTTCTGGTGCGGTACACAGCATAGCATACTATAGAGCCTACGTCTGAAGCATAGGGGAGGACCTTCGTCCTTTCTCTCTCTTCTGCCGTGGTCATGTCTTGAGTCTTACTCAATACTCACACCATATAACACATCCAAGAACTCCTTCTTTGCTGATCTATTTTGAACTCCTTCAAAATCTTGTCACGGTATGTATTCATTTGAAAGTACTATTAAGCGTTTTGATCTATCCTTATAGATCTTGATGCTCAATGTTCAAGTAGCTTAATCCAGGTTTTCCATTGAAAAACACTTTTCAAATAACCCTATATGCTTTCTAGAAATTCTACATCATTTCCGATCAACAATATGTCAATACCACATACTCATCAGAAATGCTATAGTGCTCCCACTCACTTCTTTGGAAATACAAGTTTCTCATAAACTTTGTATAAACCCAAAATCTTTGATCATCTCATCAAAGCGTATATTCCAACTGCAAGATGCTTACTCCAGTCCCTAGAAGGATTGCTGGAGCTTTGCACACTTGTTAGCATCTTTCAGGATTGACAAAACCTTCTGGTTGTATCACATACAACCTTTCCTCAAGAATATCATCGAGGAAACAAATGTTTTGACATCCTATCTGCAAGATTTCATAAATCATGCAGTAATTGCTAATATAATTCCAACAGACTCTTAGCATCGCTACGAATTAGAAAGTCTCATCGCAGTCAACTCCTTGAACTTGTCGGAAAACATCTTAACGACAAGTCGAGCTTTCTTAATGGTGATACTTACCATCATTGTCCATCTTTCTTTTAAAATCCATCTGTACCCAATAGCCTTACGACCATCAAGTAGTTCTTCCAAAGTCTATACTTTGTTTTCATACATGGATCCTCTCTCAGATTTTTATGGCCTCGAACCATTCATCGGAATCCGGGCCCACCATCGCTTCTTCATAGCTCATAGGTTCATTGTTGTCTAGCAACATGACCTCCAAGACAGGATTACGTACCACTCTGAAGTAGTATGTATCCTTGTCAACCTACGAGTTTTGGTAGTGACTTGATCCGAAGTTTCATGATCAATATCATCAGCTTCCACTTCAATTGGTGTAGGAGCCACATGAACAACTTCCGGTGCCCTGCTACACACTAGTTGAAGTGACGGTTCAATAACCTCATCAAGTCTCCACAATCCTCCCACTCAATTCTTTCGAGAGAAACTTTTCCTCGAGAAAGGACCCATTTCTAGAAACAATCACTTTTGCTTCCGGATATGAAATAGGAGGTATACCCAACAGTTTTTGGGTGTCCTATGAAGATGTATTTATCTGCTTTGGGTTCGAGCTTATCTGGCTGAAACCTGTTCACATAAGCGTCGCAGCCCCAAACTTTTAAGAAACGACAACTTAGGTTTCTCTAAACCATAGTTCATACGCTGTCATCTCAATAGAATTACGTGGTGCCCTATTTAAAGTGAATGTGGTTGTCTCTAATGCTTGACCCATGAACGATAGTGGTAATTCGATAAGAGACATCATGGTATGCCCCATATCCAATAGGGGCATCTATGATGTTTGGACACACCATCACACTACGGTGTTCCAGGCGGTATTAGTTGTGAAACAATTTCCACAATGTCTTAATTGTGTACCAAACACGTAACTCAAATATTCATCTCTATGGTCATATCATAGACATTTTATCCTCTTGTCACGACGATCTTCAACTTCACTCTGAAAGTACTTGAACCATTCAATAATTCAGACTTGTGTTTCATCAAGTAAAATATACTCAGCATCTACTCAAATCATCTATGAAGTAAGAACATAACGATATCCACTGCGTGCCTCAGCACTCATTGGACTGCACACATCAAAATGTATTACTTCCAACAAGTTGCTTTCTTGTTCCATTTTACTGAAAACGAGGCTTTCAGTCATCTTGCCCATGTGGTATGATTTGCTTGTCTCAAGTGATTCAAAATCAAGTGAGTCCAAATGATCCATCTGTATGGAGTTTCTTCATGCATACATACCAATAGACATGGTTCACATGTCTCAAACTTTTCAAAAACGAGTGAGTCCAAAGATCCATCAACATGGAGCTTCTTCATGCGTTTTATATCAATATGACTCAAATGGCAGTGCCACAAGTATGTGGTACTATCATTACTATCTTATATCTTTTGGCATGGACATGTGTATCACTATGATCGAGATTCAAAAAACCATTCATTTTAGGTGCAAGACCATTGAAGGTATTATTCAAATAAATAGAGTAACCATTATTCTCCTTAAATGAATAATCGTATTGCGACAGACATAATCCAATCATGTATATGCTCAACGCAAACACCAAATAACAATTATTTAGGTTTAACACCAATCTCGATGGTAGAGGGAGTATGTGATGCTTGATCACATCAAGCTCGGAAACACTTCCAACACATATCGTCATCTCACCTTTAGCTAGTCTCCATTTATTCCGCAGCTTTTATTTCGAGTTACCAACACTTAGCAACCGAACCGGTATCTAATACCATTGTGCTACTAGGAGTACTAGTAAAGTACACATTAATGTAATGTATATCCAATATACTTCTATCGACCTTGCCAGCCTTCTCATCTACCAAGTATCTAGGGTAGTCCTGCTTCAGTGACCGTTCCCCTCATTACAGAAGCACTTAGTCTCGGGCTTGGTTTCAACCTTGGGTTTCTTCACTGGAGCAGCAACTGATTTGCCGTTTCATGAAGTACCCCTTCTTGCCCTTGCCCTTCTTGAAACTAGTGGTTTTACTAACCATCAACAATTGATGCTCCTTCTTCATTTCTACTTTCGCGGTGTCAAACATCGCGAATAGCTCAAGGCTCATCATATTTATCCCTTATATGTTATAGTACATCACGAAGCTCTAGTAGTTGGTGGCAGTGACTTTGGAGAAACATCACTATCTAATCTGGAAGATTAACTCCCACTCGATTCAAGTGATTGTAGTACTCAGACAATCTAAGCACATGCTCAACAATTGAGCTTTTCTCCTTTAGTTTGTAGGCTAAGAAACTCATCAGAGGTCTCATACCTCTTGACGAGGGCACTAGCCTGAAGTCCCAATTTCAGCCCTTGGAACATCTCATATGTTCTGTGACGTTTCAAAAATCGTCTTTGGTGCCTCAATTCTAAACCGTTTAACATTACTGAACTATCACGTAGTCATCAAAATGTGCATGTCAGATGTTCGCAACATCCACACATGACGTTCGAGGTTCAGTACACCGAGCGGTGCATTAAGGACATAAGCCTTCTGCGCAGCAATGAGGATAATCCTCAGTTTACGGAGCCAGTCCGCATAATTGCTACTATCAACTTTCGACTAAATTTTCTCTAGGAACATATCTAAAACAATAGAACTGAAACGCGAGCTATGACATAACTTGCAAAGACCTTTTGACTATGTTCAGGATAATTAAGTTCATCTAATGAACTCCCACTCAGATAGACATCCCTCTAGTCATCTAAAGTGATACATGATCCGAGTCAACTAGGCCGTGTCCGATCATCACGTGAGACGGACTAGTCATCTTCGGTGAACATCTTCATGTTGATCGTATCTACTATACGACTCATGTTCGACCTTTCGGTCTCTTGTGTTCCGAGGCCATGTTTGTACATGCTAGGCTCGTGAAGTCAACCTAAGTGTTTCGCGTGTGTAAATCTGTCTTACACCCGTTGTATGTGAACGTTAGAATCTATCACACCCGATCATCACGTGGTGCTTCGAAACAACGATCTTTCGCAACGGTGCACAGTTAGGGGGAACACTTTCTTGAAATTATTATGAGGGATCATCTTATTTAGTACCGTCGTTCTAAGCAAATAAGATGCATAAACATGATAAACATCACATGCAATCAAATAGTGACATGATATGGCCAATATCATTTTGCTCCTTTTGATCTCCATCTTCGGGGCTCCATGATCATCATCGTCACCGGCATGACACCATGATCTCCATCATCGTGTCTCCATGAAGTTGTCTCGCCAACTTATTACTTCTACTACTATGGCTAACGGTTTAGCGAAGAAGTAAAGTAATTACATGGCGTTATTCAGTGACACGCAGGTCATACAATAAATTAAGACAACTCCTATGGCTCCTGCCGGTTGTCATACTCATCGACATGCAAGTCGTGATTCCTATTACAAGAATATGATCAATCTCATACATCACATATATTTCATTCATCACATCCTTCTTGGCCATATCACATCACATAGCATACCCTGCAGAAACAAGTTAGACGTCCTCTAATTGTTGTTTGCATGTTTTACATGGCTGCTATGGGTTTTTAGCAAGAACGTTTCTTACCTACGCAAAAGCCACAACGTGATATGCCAATTGCTATTTACCCTTCATAAGGACCCTTTTCATCAAATCCGATCTGACTAAAGTGGGAGAGACTGGCACCCGCTAGCCACCTTATGCAACAAGTGCATGTCAGTCGGTGGAACATGTCTCACGTAAGTGTACGTGTAAGGTCGGTCCGGGCCGCTTCATCCCACAATACCGTCGAAACAAGATAGGACTAGTAACGGTAAGCATATTGAACAAAATCAACGCCCACAACAACTTGTGTTCTACTCATGCATAAAATCTACGCAATAGACCTAGCTCATGATGCCACTGTTGGGGAACGTAGCAGAAATTCAAAATTTTCTACGCATCACCAAGATCAATCTATGGAGATTCTAGCAACAAGAGAGAGAGGGAGTGCATCTTCATACCCTTCAAGATCGCTAATCGGAAGCGTTGCAAGAACGCGGATGAGGTAGTCATACTCGTGGCGATTCAGATCGCGGTCGATTCCGATCTAAGCGCCGAACAACGGCGCCTCCGCGTTCAACACACGTGCAGCCCGGTGACGTCTCCCATGCCTTGATCCAACAAGGAGAGAGGGAGAGGTTGGGGAAGACTCCGTCTAGCAGCAGCACGACGGCGTGGTGGTGGTGGAGGAGCGCGGTACTCCAGCAGGGCTTCACCATGCACTACGAGAGACGAGGAGGGAGAGAGGTAGGGCTGAGCCTTGGGAGAGAGATACTCATATGTTGGTCAGCCCCAAAACCTCCACTATATATAGGGGGAAGGGAGAGGGAGAGGCTCCCTAGGGTTTCCCCTAGGGGGGGGGGGCGGCCACAGCAGATGGGATCTCCCCTTTGGTGACTTGGCCGCCAAGCCAGGAGGTGGGAACCCTAGATGGGGCGCCCCAAACCCCCTGGTCATGTGGGAATAGGTGAGGGGGGCGCACAGCCCCTTAGTGGGCTGGTTTGCCCCCTCCCATTGGCCCATGAAGCCCCCCAACACTTGTCGGGGCTCCCGAAACACCTTTCGGTCATGCTGGTCATCACCCGGTACCTCCGGAACACTTTCGGACTCCAAAACACTCCGTCCAATATATCAATCTTCACCTCCGGACCATTCCGAGAGTCCTCATGACATCCGGGATCTCATCCGGGACTCCGAACAACATTCGGTAACCGCGTACATACCTTCCCTATAACCCTAGCATCATCGAACCTTAAGTGTGTAGACCCTACGGGTTAGGGAACCATGCAGACATGACCGAGACAACTCTCCGGCCAATAACCAACAGCGGGATCTGGATACCCATGTTGGCTCCCACATGTTCCACGATGATCTCATCGGATGCACCACGATGTCAAGGATTCAATCAATCCCGTATACAATTCCCTTTGTCTACCGGTATAGTACTTGTCCGAGATTCGATCGTCGGTATGTCGATACCTTGTTCAATCTCATTACCGGCAAGTCTCTTTACTTGTTCTGTAACACATCATCCCGTGATCAACTCCTTGATCACATTGTGCACATTATGATGATGTCCTACCGAGTGGGCCCAGAGATACCTCTCCGTCACACAGAGTGAAAAATCCCAGTCTCGATTCGTGCCAACCCAACAAACACTTTCGGAGATACCCGTAGTGCACCTTTATAGCCACCCAGTTACGTTGTGACGTTTGGGACACCCAAATCATTCCTACGGTATCTGGGAGTTGCACAATCTCATGGTCTAAGGAAAAGATACTTGACATTTAGAAAAGCTTTAGCATACGAACTACACGATCTTGTGCTTGGCTTAGGATTGGGTCTTATCCATCACATCATTCTCCTAATGATGTGATCCCGTTATCAATGACATCCAATGTCCATGGTCAGGAAACCAGGACCATCTGTTGATCAACAAGCTAGTCAACTAGAGGCTCACTAGGGACATGTTGTGGTCTATGTATTCACACATGTATTGCGGTTTCCGGTCAATACAATTATAGCATGAATAATAGACAATTATCATGAACAAAGAAATACAATAATAACCATTTATTATTACCTCTAGGGCATATTTCCAACAAATAATTCATCTATCCTATGTTTAGATGTGTTTTTATGTTTTAATTAGTGTTTGTGCCAAGTAGAACCTTTGGGAAGACTTGGGTGAAGTCTATGCGATCTTGCTGTAAAAAACAGAAACTTTAGCGCTCACGAGATTAGCTGCCATTTTTTTACTGGAGAGTGCTTTTAGGTTTATTATTTTTGAAGATTATCAATAGAAAAATTCCTCACATCCGTCAATTTATATTAGAACTTTCGGAGTTACAAAAGTATTCGAAAGTTACAGATTGCTGCAGACTCTTCTCTTTTTGACAGATTCTGTTTTTCATGTGTTGTTTGCTTATTTTGATGAATCTATGGCTAGTATCATGGGGTATGAACCATAGATAAGTTGGAATAAAGTAGGTTTAACAGCAATATAAACAAAGAATGAGTTCATTACAGTACCTTAAGTGGTGGTTTTTCTTTCTTGCACTAACGGAGCTTATGAGATTTTCTGTTGAGTTTTGTGTTGTGAAGTTTTCAAGTTTTGGGTAAAGATTTGATGGACTACGGAATAAGGAGTGGCAAGAGCCTAAGCTTGGGGATGCCCAAGGAACCCCAAGATAAATTCAAGGACAACCAAAAGCCTAATATTGGGGATGCCCCGGAAGGCATCCCCTCTTTCGTCTTCGTCTATCGGTAACTTTACTTGGAGCTATATTTTTATTCACCACATGATATGTGTTTTGCTTGGCGCGTCTTGTATGATATGAATGTTTGATTTTTAGTTTACCACAGTCATCTTTGCTATACATACCTTTTGGGAGAGACACACGTGATTCGGTATTTAATAGAATACTCTATGTGATTCACTTATATTCTTTGAGCTAGATAATTTTGCTCTAGTGCTTCACTTATATGTTTTTAGAGCACGGCGGTGGTTTTATTTTTGTAGAAATTATTTATCTGTCATGCTTCACTTATATTATTTTGAGAGTCTTTTAGAATAGAATGGTATTTTCTTGGGTTATGAAATTAGTCCTAATATCATGGTCATCCAAGTTGGATATAATAAAAACTATCATATATAGTGCATTAAACACTATGATCAATTTGATACTTGATCATTGTTTTGAGATATAGAGGTGGTAATATTAGAGTCATGCTAGTTGGGTAATTATGAAATTGAGAAATACTTGTGTTGAAGTTGGCAAGTCCTGTAGCATGCACGTATGGTAAAAGTTGTGTAACAAATTTGTAGCATGGGGTTCTCTTTGATTGCCTTCCTTATGTGTGGAGGTCGGGATCGCGCGATGGTTAACTCCTACCAAACCTTCCCCTAGGAGCATGCATAGTAGTACTTTGCTTCGAGGGCTAATAAACTTTTGCAATAAGTATATGATTTCTTTATGACTAATGTGAGTCCATGGATTACACGCACTCTTACCTTTCCGCAATTTGCTAGCCTCTACGGTACCATGCATTGCCCTTTCTCACCTTAAGAGTTGGTGCAAACTTCGATGGTGCATCCAAACCCCGTGATAAGATATGCTCTATCACACATAAACCTCCTTATATCTTACTCAAAACAGCCACTATACCTACCTATTATGACATCTCCATAGCCATTCCGAGATATATTGCCATGCAACTTTCCACCATTCCGTTTATTATGACACGCTCCATCATTGTCATATTGTTTTTGCATGATCATGTAGTTGGCATCGTATTTTGTGGCAAAGCCACCTTCATAATTCTTTCATACATGTCACTCTTGATTCATTACATATCCCGGTACACCGCCGGAGGCATTCACAGAGAGTCATATTTTGTTCTAAATATTGAGTTGTAATTCTTGAGTTGTAAATAAATAAAAGTGTGATGATCTTCATTATTAGAGCATTGTCCCAAGTGAGGAAAGGATGATGGAGACTATGATTCCCCCACAAGTCAGGATGAGACTTCGGACTTTACAAAAAAAAGAGGCCAAAGAAGCCCATCAAAATAAATAAAAAATGAGAGAAAAAGAGAGAAGGGACAATGTTGCAATCCTTTTTCCACACTTGTGCTTCAAAGTAGCACCATGATCTTCATGATAGAGAGTCTCCTATGTTGTCACTTTCATATACTAGTGGAAAATTTTCATTATAGAACTTGGCTTGTATATTCCAATGATGGTCTTCCTCAAAATGCCCTAGGTCTTCGTGAGCAAGCAAGTTGGATGAAAACCCACTTAGTTTCTTTTGTTGAGCTTCCATACATTTATAGCTCTAGTGCATCCGTTGCATGGCAATCCCTACTCACTCGCATTGATATCTATTAATGGGCATCTCCATAGCCCGTTGATACGCCTAGTCAATGTGAGACTTTCTCCTTTTTTGTCTTCTCCACACAACCTCCATCATCATATTCTGTTCCACCCATAGTGCTATATCCATGGCTTATGCTCATGTATTCTGTGAGAGTTAAAAAACTGAAGCGCGCTAAAAAGTATGAACCAATTGCTTGGCTGAAACCGGGGTTGTGCATGATGGGAGTATTTTGTGTGATGAAAATGAAGCATAGCCTAACTATATGATTTTGTAGGGATAAGCTTTCTTTTGCTATGTTATTTTGATAAGACATGATTACTTGTTAGTATGCTTGAAGTACTACTATGTTTATGTCAATATGAACTTTTATTTTGAATCATTTGGATCTGAACATTCATGCCACAATTAAGAAAATTACATTGAGAAATATGCTAGGTAGCATTCCACATCAAAAATTCTGTTTTTATCATTTACCTACTCGAGGACGAGCAGGAATTAAGCTTGGGGATGCATGATACGTCTCCAACGTATCTATAATTTTTGATTGTTCCTTGCTATTATATTACCTCTTTTGGATGTTTATGGGCTTTACTAAATACTTTTATATAATTTTTGGGACTAACCTAGTAAACGGAGCCCCAACCCAAATTGCTATTTTTTTCCTATTTCAGTGTTTCGCAGAAAAGGAATATCAAACGGAGTCCAAACGGAATGAAACCTTCGGGAGAGTTATTTTTGGAACAAACGCAATCCAGGAGACTTGGAGTGGACGTCAAGAAGCAAACAAGGAAGCCACGAGGCAGGGAGGCGCGCCCTAGGGGGGTGGGCACACCCCCCACCCTCGTGGGCCCCTCATGGCTCCCCTGACCAACTTCCTTCACCTATATATATCTATGTACCCCGAAAACATCCGGGAGTACCACGAAACCCTATTTCCACCGCCGCAACCTTCTGTTCCCGTGAGATCCCATCTTGGAGCCTTTTCCGGCATTCTGCCGGAGGGGGAATCGATCATGGAGGGCTTCTACATCAGCCCACCCCGAGCCCACCCCAGCCCACCCGCGCCGCCCTAACCCTAGCCGCCGCCAGCCGCCGCAGCCACCGCCCTGCCGGAGCCGACCGCCGCCGCCGCCCGTTGACCCGCCGCCGCCGCCATTGACCCTCCGGAGGTAGTCCCCGCCGCCGCCGCGGTTTTCGAGAGAAAACCATCGGTTTTTTAGGTACCTGGTTTATTTTTTTATATAGATCGTTTTTTTCCTGGTTTAGTTATTTAGCAAACGCCCGTTCGTTCGTTCGTTTTAACGAATGGTTTTCGTCTTTTAGCCGCAGACAGCGAACATTCGTTGTTAGCCTGTTCGTCTATTTTTCTTTTTATCGGATTTTCTGCGATTATTTTCGATCGCAATTTCTGATCCAATTTTCGTTCTAGTATAACTTTTTGCTCGTTTATCGGAAATCAGGCGATTCAAGCGCTTAGAGTTTCGTCTCGAAACCCTCTTTCCATTTAAACAACTCAAACAAGTTTTTTCTACTGTAAAATTTGACTTACGTCCAGATTAGTAAACGAAGCCTCTTTCTTTCGCCGTTTGACTTTCGCTGCTTCGTTTGGTTTGATTATTTTTGCAAACCGGAGTTCTTAAGTTGAACTTTCTGGTTAGATCTCTTATTTGAGTTTTACCTGTGCGTTAGTTGAGTGCTTATTGTATGCTTGTTTGTTTGCAATAGAGTACTCGGAGTGTGTCGCTTGCTACTTCGAATCTCTAGGTTTGACGGATCATCAGCAAGGCAAGTAACACTTTGATCATACCTCTTACTACCCAATTTTATTGCATTAGATCAATCCTCAAACAATTGCATGATTAGGATCTGATTAATATGTGGGTTTTGGGAAGTAGATGAGGTAGAACCTATTACCTGTTTTATTATCAACCTTTGGGAGTTACTTCTACATTTGCTTATTTTTGCTTTGCTATGCTAGTAGACGTGGATTGGGTGAGTGTATCCATGACAGGTGTGAGATTGTTAAATTAATGGTTTACTTAAGGTGGCAACTTAAATTCACATCTGGGTGGATTGAGGCACCTGGGAAACCCAGTGTTGCCTGTATTTTTGGAAATCCCGGGGTACCGTGTGATTCTCCTATGGACCGCCACCCAGGCTCAAAGGGATCATGATATTTTTCATGCTAGAAACTTCCGTGTGCAGCCGCAAGCTACCATGGGCTCTAGCATAGTTGATTAAGTTGCGTGAGCTCTTGAAGAGGTAGACTAGCAGATGTAGGGGATGTAGATTGGTACTGTCTACCTGGAGTAGAGAGTTAATGCTTCTGAAAGACCGTGTCTCGGTCATCCGTTTCTCAAACATCATGTCGTGCGAGAAATCAAGCGAAGGAGATCGAGTCTTGTGGGGAAAAGTGTGCAAACCTCTGCAGAGTGTATAAACTAATCATGGTTAGCTGTGTCCCCGGTTATGGACGTTTTGAGTATCTAGTACCTGCATTATCATGTGAATCTCATCATGTTACTTTAAATTAATTTGTTGGGTTTAATGATGATGCTTAATTGGGATTGAGTTGGAGGAACCTTCTCAATGTTTAACAACCACCATGATAGTTAAATAAAATTTATTCCTTTGCAGTAGGGAAAAATTGGCTTTATGCAAAACTGTAACCATATTTCTTTCCACCAGCCATATATGCATGTGGTGATAGCATTAGTCTGTTCATTACTCTCTATGTGTTACATTGCCAGCATATTCCATGTGCTGACCCATTTTCGGGCTGCAACATTCATGTTGCAGACTTTTCAGACGACGAGTAAGGTGCCTTAGGTCGTGGTCTTATACTCTGTGATGCCGTTGGAGTTGATGGACTCTCTTATCTTCCAAGCCTTCCGCTGTTATCGATATTAGATGGACTTAAGCCATATTTATTGTAATAAGTTCTCTTTTGAGACATTCGATGTAATAAGTGTGTGATTGCTACTCTGTCATAAATCCTTCAAGTACTGTGCATGTCAGCATTACCGATCCAGGGATGACACTGATGCACAGAGATCAGACTGTTTGAGGTCTGGTCGCTACACTAAGGTTTATCAATCCGTGGGAGGCATAGTATGAAGATGGTCTCTTTCAAACAACCCTGCAACCAAATAACAAAGAGTCTCTTGTGTCCCCAACACACCCAATACAATGGTAAATTGTATAGGTGCACTAGTTCGGCGAAGAGATGTTGATACAAGTGCAATATGGATGGTAGATATATATTTGTAATATGAAAATATAAAAATTGTAAGGTAGAAAGTAACAAAAGTCAGCGAAAACGGTATTGCAATGCTTCAAAACAAGGCCTAGGGTTCATACTTTCACCATTGCAAGTTCTCTCAACAATGATAACACAATTGGATCAAATAACAATCCCTCAACATGCAACAAAGAGTCACTCCAAATTCGCTATAGCGGAGAACAAACGTAGAGATTATTGTAGGGTATGGAACCACCTCAAAGTTATTCTTTCTAATCAATCCATTGGACTATTCCTATAAGTGTCACAAACAACCCTAGAGTTTGTAGTAAAATAACACCTTAAGACACACGTCAACCCAAATCCTGATGTCACCTCAAGTATCAGCGGGTATGATTATACGATCTGCATCACACAATCTCAGATTCATCTATTCAAACCAACACAAAGAACTTCGAAGAGTGCCCCAAAGTTTCTACCGGAGAGTCAACACGAAAATGTGTGCGGACCCCTATGCATATGTTCACAAGGTCACAGAACCCGCAAGTTGATCACCAAAACATACATCAAGTGGATCACGTGAATATCCCATTGTCACCACAGATAAGCACATGCAAGACATACATCAAGTGTTCTCAAATCCTTAAAGACTCAAAATAATCCGATAAGATAACTTCAAAGGGAAAACTCAATCCATTACAAGAAGGTAGAGGAGGAGAAACATCGTAAGATCCAACTATAGTAGCAAAGCTCGCGGTACATCGAGATCATGCCACATCAAGAACACGAGAGAGAGAGAGAGATCAAACACATAGCTACTGGTACATACCCTCATCCCCGAGGTGAACTACTCCCTCCTCGTCATGGAGGGCGCCGGGATGATGAAGATGGCCAATGGTGATGGATCCCCCTCCGGTAGGGTGTTGAAACAGGGTCCCGATTGGTTTTTGGTGGCTACAGAGGCTTGCGGCGGCGGAACACCCGATCTAGGTTTTGTTCTGGAAGTTTGGGGATATATAAGAGGTGTTGGCATCGGGAACAAGTCAGGGGGGTCCATGAGGCAGCCACGAGGTAGGGGCGCACCCATGGGGGTAGGGCGTGCCCTCCACCCTCGTGGTGGCCTCGGGACTGTTCTGGTCCATCTCCGATGCTCCGTGGGCTTCTTCTGGTCCAAAAATAATCTTTGTAAATTTTTAGGTCAATTGGAGTCCGTTTGATATTCCTTTTCCGCGAAACTCAAAACAAGGAAAAAACAGAAACTCTCACTGGGCTCTAGGTTAATAGGTTAGTCCCAAAAATCATATAAAATAGCATATAAATGCAAACATCCAATAGATAATGTAATAGCATGGAACAATCAAAACTTATAGATACTTTGGAGACGTGTCAAGCATCCTCAAGCTTAATTCCTGCTCATCCTCGAGTAGGTAAATGACAAAAACGGAATTTTTGATGTCGGAATGCTAGCAAGTGCACAAGTTTGATCAATGATAATTTCAACCACTTTCTCTAGCATCCATGTATCATAAACAGTAGCCCATCTCATAAAACTTCTCATGATCAAGTAACAAGCTATTCACATGTTAAAGCATAGACCATAAACTTTCTTGAAAACTAGCAAACTATATTCTCAGTCCTCAAACAATTGCAATTCATCTTATTTTTAGGAAGGGTATATGTAAGAGATTTGATTTAGAAAATCCCACATACTTAACTATCATATAGTCTTCCAGGATTTCTACCACTCAAAGCATATTCTTAGAACAAATAGCATCCATCGAACACAGAGAAAGATAGGGGCTTAATGTTTCGCCTTCCTACTTACTTATCATATAGATAATTGTCAACAATAATAATTCATGATCAAATATATTTGAATGGCCATATATGCTTAGATCTTTCCCCACCACATGATGCTTGCCAACTAAAGAGTAGGTTGGAATGAGAAGTGTTGGGATATAACTATTGGGTATGACCTGCCCAAGAGGGGTCGAGTCACACCACTAGCAGGTTATAACGATAAGGCGCATGAAGATGTTGAAGATGGCGGTACACGAAGAAAGCTTATTGAAGGCCCAAGACCCAAAGGCGATTTGAGGCCCATGGTCGTAAACCGCCATATGTTAACTTGTAGGTTAAGGAAAGTGTAGATTCTGTCACCGAGCCGGACACGTTGTGTATGAGCCAGCCATGACTCTGTAAGCCACCGGACATTAGCCTGTGTATATATAGGGGTGACCCAGCGGAGGTTTAGGGCAAAAAAACAACAAATTGAGATCTAGGTCAAGTGTATTCGCTCCCTGGTAATTGAAACCCAAGCAATATAGCCTAAAGCAGGAGTAGGCCTTTACCTCGTTGTGAGGGGCCGAACCTGGGTAAAAACTCTCCGTGTCCCTTGTCCCGTTTAACCCCTAAGCTAACCTTGTAGTGATGGATCCAAACCTAAGTCCTCATGCTAGGGCATCTGCTGTGACAATTCCATGACAGTTGGCGCCCATCGTGGGGCCAGCGCACGGTGGTTTCGAGTTCTTGAAGGCAGCTTCGCAGGGCTCAAGGGATACGCTGTGGGCTGGATGAGCAAGAGTTGTCGCGGCAAGCTTTACATTGATTATGAGGGCTGGGGCCCCGAGGCCGGCTCAATCGAGTACGGGTACCGGGTCCCCTTTGGTGGAATCCATGTCTTCATTGGCAAGATCGGTGAGTCGGAAGCTGAGACGGACATCTCCACCAACATCGTCGAGTCAGCTCGGTGCGCGTGACCCGCCAAAGCCACCCTGAAGCATGTCTTTGTTGGTTTCGTTCACGGAGTGGAGCTGGAAGGAGGATCTGAATCTGGTGGTGAGACGGTTGTCTACTCAGGCGACGAGTCCTCAACTGGAGAGACCAACTCCATCTATCAGGTTCAGGATGGCGGGCTTGGGGGCTGTTCCGATGGTGACAGTATTCCGGACCCCTACGAGCCGCCACATCGGGTCATGATCTTTATGGCCGATACACAACCATGGCAGGATTCTACAACTGCAGCAGCAATGATCTCCGGGTCAGCAGCAGCGATGGCTGTTAGGGCAGGAGGCCCTGTGCGCCCGTCGGCTCAAGTTTTGTCTGATCTGGTGGATGCCCTGGCGAAATTGGTTACGGCAGAAGTTAACCCGGGTAACAACCGACTCTTGCATAAAAGTAAAAGATAGGCCCTTCATAGAGGGAAGCAGGGATTTGTAGAGGTGCCAGAGCTCGAAGCTTTTAAAATAGAGATAAAATAATTTTGGGAGGTATGCTTTCATATTCAACATAACAACTAAGAGTTCCCAATATCTTCCATACTATATACATTATAGGCGGTTCCCAAACAAAATGGTAAAGTTTTTACTCCCCACCACGAACAAGCACATTCCACGGCTGGTCCAAAACAACGGGTACCGTCCAACTATCAACAATCCTGGGGGAGTTTCGTTTAATTATTTGTGATTTTGTTTTTAATCTTTTGATCATAGGACTGGGCATCCCAATTACCAGCCACTCTCTCGTGAATGATGAGTGGAGTCCATCTTGATAACCCACAAGTATAGGGGATTGCTTGTAGCCTTCTTTGATAAATAAGAGTGTTGATACGTCTCCATCATATCTATAATTTTTGATTGTTCCATGCCCATATTCTACAACTCTTACATACTTTTGGAAACTTTTTATACTATTTTTGGGACTAACATATTGATCCAGTGCCCAGTGCCGGTTCCTGTTTTTTGCATGTTTTTTGTTTTGCAGAAAATCCATATCAAACGGAGTCCAAACGGGATAAAAATGGACGGAGTTTTTTTGGAATATATCTGAATTTTGAGAAGTGGAATCAACGCGAGACGATGCTCGAGGGGCCCACGAGGCAGCGGGGTGCGCCCCAGGGGGGTGGGCGCGCCACTGACCCTCGTGGGCACCCTGTAAGGCGGTTGTTGCCCATCTTTCACCGCAAGAAAGCTAATATCCGGAAAATATCATGTACGAAGTTTCAATCCAATCGGAGTTACAGATCTCCAGGAATATAAGAAACGGTGAAAGGCCAGAATCTGGAATGTAGGAACAGAGAGAGACAGAGAGACATTTCCAATATCGAAGGGGCTCTCGCCACTCCCATGCCATGGAGACCATGGACCAGAGGGGAAACCCTTCTCCCACCTAGGGAGAAGGTCAAGAAAGAAGAAGAAGGAGAAGGTCAAGGAAGAAGCATAGCCTAACTATATGATTTTGTAGGGATAAGCTTCTTTTTGGCTATGTTATTTTGATAAGACATGATTACTTTTTAGTATGCTTGAAGTATTACTATGTTTATGTCAATATGAACTTTTATTTTGAATCATTTGGATCTGAACATTCACGCCACAATAAAGAAAATTAGATTGATAACTATGCTAGGTAGCATTCCACATAAAAAAAGCTGTTTTTATCATTTACCTACTCGAGGACGAGCAGGAATTAAGCTTGGGGATGCTTGATACGTCTCCAACGTATCTATAATTTTTTATTGTTCCATGCTATTATATTACCTGTTTTGGATGTTTATGGTCTTTACTAAACACTTTTATACCATTTTTAGAACTAACCTATTAATTGGAGGCCCAGCCCAAATTGCTATTTTTTTTGCCTATTTCAGTGTATCGCAGAAAAGGAATATCGAACGGAGTCCAAATAGAATGAAACCTTTGGGAGAGTTAATTTTTGGAACAAACGCAATCCAGGAGACTTGGAGTGGACGTCAAGAAGCAAACAAGGAAGCCACAAGGTAGGGAGGCGCCCCCTAGGGGGGTGGGCGCGCCCCCCACCCTCGTGGGCCCCTTGCGGCTCCCATGACCGACTTCCTTCGCCTATATATATCTACGTACCCTGAAAACATCCGGGAGCACCACGAAACCCTATTTGCACTGCCGCCACCTTCTGTTCCTGTGAGATCCCATCTTGGAGCCTTTTCCAGCATTCTGCCGGAGGGGGAATCGATCACGGAGGGCTTCTACATCAACGCCAACGCCTCTCCGATGAGTTGTGAGTAGTTTACCACAGACCTTCATGTCCATAGTTATGAGCTAGATGACTTCTTCTCTCTCTTTGAATCTCAATACAATGTTCTCCTCGATCTTCTTGGAGATCCATTCGATGTAACTCTTTTTGCAGTGTGTTTGTCGAGATCCGATGAATTGTGGGTTTATGATCAAGTTTATCTATGAGAAATATTTGAATCTCCTCTGAATTCTTTTATGTATGATTGGTTATCTTTGCAAGTCTCTTCGAATTATCAGTTTGGTTTGGCCTACTAGATTGATCTTTCTTGCAATGGGAGAAGTGCTTAGCTTTGGGTTCAATCTTGCAGTGTCCTTTCCCAGTGGCAATAGGGGCAGCAAGGCACATATTGTATTGTTGCCATCGAGGATAAAAAGATGGGGTTTATATCATATTATTTGAGTTTATCCCTCTACATCATGTCATCTTGCCTAATGCGTTACTCTGTTCTTATTAACTTAATACTTTAGATGCATGCTGGATAGTGGTCGATGTGTGGACTTATAGTAGTAGATGCAGAATCATTTCGATCCACTTGTCGCGGACATGATGCCTATATACATGATCATGCCTAGATATTCTCATAACTATGCACTTTTCTATCAATTTCTTGACAGTAATTTGTTCACCCACCGCAATACTTATGCTATCTTGAGAGAATCCACTAGTGAAACCTATGGCCCCCGGGTCTATTTTCCATCATATAAGTTTTCAATCTACTTTATTTTGCAACCTTTACTTTTCAATCTACATCATAAAAATACCAAAAATATTTATCTTATTTTATTATCTCTATCAGATCTCACTTTCGCAAGTGGCCGTGAAGGGATTGACAACCCCTTTATCGCATTGGTTGCGAGGTTCTTGTTTGTTTGTGTAGGTACAAGGGACTTGGAGTGTAACCTCCTACTGTATTGATACCTTGGTTCTCAAAGTTGAGGGAAATACTTATGCTACTTTGCTGCATCACCCTTTCCTCTTCAATTACCCATCACAAACTCTTCTCCCTCTCATTACATTATTTGCCATTTGCCTCTCATTTTCCTCTCCCCCACTTCATGCTTGCCGTTTTATTCACCCTCTCTTTTCCGTTCGCCTCTTTTTCGCTTGCCTCTTGTGTGCTCGTGTGTCAGATTGTTTATTTCATCATCATGGCCAGTCCCCCTATCATTGTTAGTACCCCCAATCATGAAGTTCTTAATTTTAAACAAAAGGAGGGAGAAAATCTAAAAGATGCTTGGCATAGAATTTGCAATGCTCAAAATAGATCTACTAGGAAGCAATCTACTTCTGTTCTTCTTCGCAATTTTTATGTAGACATTACTCCTTGGAATAGATGCATTCTTGATACCATTACCGGAGGGAATTTTTTGGGCAGCCATACTTTTGATGCTTATAATGCTATGTTAGATTTGTTTGGTCCACCACCTCTTTTGGTTAATGGAACTATTTTAACTTTAGAACATGTGATGCAAAGACTTGAAATTATTGAAAACAAAGTTGTCACTGTTGAGTTAATTGAAAATTTGGAGGAAAAGATCCACCACCAAATTACCCAATATGGATCTAAGGTTGGTGTTACTCTGAAATTTTTTAAGGAGAAGGAACCCATAGTTAACGAAAGAATAGATCAAGATTCTACAAGAATCGGTAAACTTGAGGACATTATTACCAACTTAGGGTCTGCCTTTCCATCCGTGATAAAATACTCCAATTCCTCCTACCAAAATTGCCAAATTAATGTATGTTCCTAAAAATAAGGGTGAATCTTCTAGTAAGGAAAATGCGGATCTCAAATCAATAAGTGTTCATCCCAACTTTTTCGCTTTCATTAAGGAACCTTTTGCTACAAACGAATCTCTTGATTTCTTGCCTAGGAGTTTAATAATTACTAAAAAGAAAGAAACTCCTAAGGGTTATAAGTGTTCTATTGAAGAATTGAATACCAAAGATGCCAATACTTAGATCTATTCTCGGTTTTGTGCCTAGCTAGGAGCGTTAAACAATAGCGCTTGTTGGGAGGCAACCCAATTTTATTTTTGTTCCTTGCTTTTTGTTCCAGTTTAGTATTAAATAATGTTGGGGAACGCAGCAGAAATTCAAAATTTTCTACGCATCACCAAGATCAATCTATGGAGATTCTAGCAACAAGAGAGAGAGGGAGTGCATCTTCATACCCTTGAAGATCGCTAAGCGGAAGCGTTACAAGAACGCGGATGAGGTAGTCATACTCGTGGCGATTCAGATCGCGGTCGATTTAGATCTAAGCGCTGAACAACGGCACCTCCATGTTCAACACACGTGCAGCCCGGTGACGTCTTCCATGCCTTGATCCAGCAAGGAGAGAGGGAGAGGTTGGGGAAGACTCCGTCCAGCAGCAGCACGACAACGTGGTGGTGGTGGAGGAGCGCGGTACTCCAGCAGGGCTTCGCCAAGCACTACGAGAGACGAGGAGGGAGAGAGGTAGGGCTGCGCCTTGGGAGAGAGAGACTCATGTGTTGGGCAGCCCCAAAACCTCCACTATATATAGGGGGAAGGTAGAGGGAGAGGCGCCCTAGGGTTTCCCCTAGGAGGGGGGGGGGGCACGGCAGATGGGATCTCCCCTTTGGGAGACTTGGCCCCCAAGCCAGGAGGTGGGAACCCTAGATGGGGCGCCCCAAACCCCCTGGTCACGTGGGAATAGGTGAGGGGGGCGCACAACCCCTTAGTGGGCTGGTTTGCCCCCTCCCCTTGGCCCATGAAGCCCCCCCAACACTTGTCGGGGCTCCCGAAACACCTTTCGGTCATGCTGGTCATCACCCGGTACCTCCGGAACACTTCCGCACTCCAAAACCCTTCGTCCAATATATCAATCTTCACCCCCGGACCATTCCGGGACTCCTCGTGACGTCCGGGATCTCATCTGGGACTCCGAAGAACATTCGGTAACCGCGTACATACCTTCCCTATAACCCTAGCGTCATCGAACCTTAAGTGTGTAGACCCTACGGGTTCGGGAACCATGCAGACATGACCGAGAAAACTCTCCGGCCAATAACTAACAGCGGGATCTAGATACCCATGTTGGCTCCCACATGTTCCACGATGATCTCATCGGATGAACCACGATGTCAAGGATTCAATCAATCCCGTATACAATTCCCTTTGTCTACCGGTATAGTACTTGCCCGAGACTCGATCGTCGGTATGCCAATACCTTGTTCAATCTTGTTACCGGCAAGTCTCTTTACTCGTTCTGTAACACATCATCCCATGATCAACTCCTTGATCACATTGTGCACATTATGATGATGTCCTACCGAGTGGTCCTAGAGATACCTCTCCGTTACACGGATTGACAAATCCCAGTCTCGATTCGTGCCAACCCAACAAAACTTTTGGAGATACCCGTAGTGCACCTTTATAGCCACCCAGTTACGTTGTGACGTTTGGTACACCCAAAGCATTCCTACGGTATCCGGGAGTTGCACAATCTCATGGTCTAAGGAAAAGATACTTGACATTTAGAAAAGCTTTAGCATACGAACTACACGATCTTGTGCTAGGCTTAGGATTGGGTCTTGTCCATCACATCATTCTCCTAATGATGTGATCCCGTTATCAATGACATCCAATGTCCATGGTCAGGAAACCATGACCATCTGGTGATCAACAAGCTAGTCAACTAGAGGCTCACTAGGGACATGTTGTGGTCTATGTATTCACACATGTATTGCGGTTGCCGGTCAATACAATTATAGCATGCATAATAGACAATTATCATGAACAAGGAAATAAAATAATAACCTTTTTATTATTGCCTCTAGGGCATATTTCCAACAGTCTCCCACTTGCACTAGAGTCAATAATCTAGTTCACATCACTATGTGATTGTAATGAATTGACACCCATGGGGTTTGATCATATCTCGCTTGTGAGAGAGGTTATTAGTCAACGGATCTGAACCTTTTAGATCCGTGCGTGCTTTGCAAATCTCTATGTCATCTCCTAGATGCAGCTACCACACTCTATTTGGAGCTATTCCAAATAACTGTTCTACTATATGAATCCGGTTTACTACTCAGAATAATCCGGATTAGTGTCAAAGTTTGCATCGGCGTAACCCTTTACGACGAACTCTTTTACCACCTCCATAATCGAGAAAATTCCTTAGTCCACTAGTTACTAAGGATAAGTTTGACCGATGTCCTGTGATCCATTCCTGGATCACTCTTGTACCCCTTGACTGACTCATGGCAAGGCACACTTCTGGTGCGGTACACAGCATAGCATACTATGGAGCCTACGTCTGAAGCATAGGGGAGGACCTTCGTCCTTTCTCTCTCTTCTGCCGTGGTCATGTCTTGAGTCTTACTCAATAATCACACCATATAACACATCCAAGAACTCCTTCTTTGCTGATCTATTTTGAACTCCTTCAAAATCTTGTCACGGTATGTATTCATTTGAAAGTACTATTAAGCGTTTTGATCTATCCTTATAGATCTTTATGCTCAATGTTCAAGTAGCTTAATCCAGGTTTTCCATTGAAAAACACTTTTCAAATAACCCTATATGCTTGCTAGAAATTCTACATCATTTCCGATCAACAATATGTCAATACCACATACTCATCAGAAATGCTATAGTGCTCCCACTCACTTCTTTGGAAATACAAGTTTCTCATAAACTTTGTATAAACCCAAAATCTTTGATCATCTCATCAAAGCGTATATTCCAACTGCAAGATGCTTACTCCAGTCCCTAGAAGGATTGCTGGAGCTTTGCACACTTGTTAGCATCTTTCAGGATTGACAAAACCTTCTGGTTGTATCACATACAACCTTTCCTCAAGAATATCATCGAGGAAACAAATGTTTTGACATCCTATCTGCAAGATTTCATAAATCATGCAGTAATTGCTAATATAATTCCAACAGACTCTTAGCATCGCTACGAATGAGAAAGTCTCATCGCAGTCAACTCCTTGAACTTGTCGGAAAACATCTTAACGACAAGTCGAGCTTTCTTAATGGTGATACTTACCATCATTGTCCATCTTTCTTTTAAAATCCATCTGTACCCAACAGCCTTACGACCATCAAGTAGTTCTTCCAAAGTCTATACTTTGTTTTCATACATGGATCCTCTCTCAGATTTTTATGGCCTCGAACCATTCATCGGAATCCGGGCCCACCATCGCTTCTTCATAGCTCATAGGTTCATTGTTGTCTAGCAACATGACCTGCAAGACAGGATTACGTACCACTCTGAAGTAGTATGTATCCTTGTCAACCTACGAGTTTTGGTAGTGACTTGATCCGAAGTTTCATGATCAATATCATCAGCTTCCACTTCAATTGGTGTAGGCGCCACATGAACAACTTCCGGTGCCCTGCTACACACTAGTTGAAGTGACGGTTCAATAACCTCATCAAGTCTCCACAATCCTCCCACTCAATTCTTTCGAGAGAAACTTTTCCTCGAGAAAGGACCCGTTTCTAGAAACAATCACTTTTGCTTCCGGATATGAAATAGGAGGTATACCCAACAGTTTTTGGGTGTCCTATGAAGATGTATTTATCTGCTTTGGGTTCGAGCTTATCTGGCTGAAACCTGTTCACATAAGCGTCGCAGCCCCAAACTTTTAAGAAACGACAACTTAGGTTTCTCTAAACCATAGTTCATACGCTGTCATCTCAATGGAATTACGTGGTGCCCTATTTAAAGTGAATGTGGTTGTCTCTAATGCTTGACCCATGAACGATAGTGGTAATTCGATAAGAGACATCATGGTATGCCCCATATCCAATAGGGGCATCTATGATGTTTGGACACACCATCACACTACGGTGTTCCAGGCGGTATTAGTTGTGAAACAATTTCCACAATGTCTTAATTGTGTACCAAACACGTAACTCAAATATTCATCTCTATGGTCATATCATAGACATTTTATCCTCTTGTCACGACGATCTTCAACTTCACTCTGAAAGTACTTGAACCATTCAATAATTCAGACTTGTGTTTCATCAAGTAAAATATACTCAGCATCTACTCAAATCATCTATGAAGTAAGAACATAACGATATCCACTGCGTGCCTCAGCACTCATTGGACTGCACACATCAAAATGTATTACTTCCAACAAGTTGCTTTCTTGTTCCATTTTACTGAAAACGAGGCTTTCAGTCATCTTGCCCATGTGGTATGATTTGCATGTCTCAAGTGATTCAAAATCAAGTGAGTCCAAATGATCCATCTGTATGGAGTTTCTTCATGCATACATACCAATAGACATGGTTCACATGTCTCAAACTTTTCAAAAACGAGTGAGTCCAAAGATCCATCAACATGGAGCTTCTTCATGCGTTTTATATCAATATGACTCAAATGGCAGTGCCACAAGTATGTGGTACTATCATTACTATCTTATATCTTTTGGCATGGACATGTGTATCACTATGATCGAGATTCAAAAAACCATTCATTTTAGGTGCAAGACCATTGAAGGTATTATTCAAATAAATAGAGTAACCATTATTCTCCTTAAATGAATAATCGTATTGCGATAGACATAATCCAATCATGTATATGCTCAACGCAAACACCAAATAACAATTATTTAGGTTTAACACCAATCTCGATGGTAGAGGGAGTATGTGATGCTTGATCACATCAAGCTCGGAAACACTTCCAACACATATCGTCATCTCACCTTTAGCTAGTCTCCGTTTATTCCGCAGCTTTTATTTCGAGTTACCAACACTTAGCAACCGAACCGGTATCTAATACCATTGTGCTACTAGGAGTACTAGTAAAGTACACATTAATGTAATGTATATCCAATATACTTCTATCGACCTTGCCAGCCTTCTCATCTACCAAGTATCTAGGGTAGTCCTGCTTCAGTGACCGTTCCCCTCATTACAGAAGCACTTAGTCTCGGGCTTGGTTTCAACCTTGGGTTGCTTCACTGGAGCAGCAACTGATTTGCCGTTTCATGAAGTACCCCTTCCTGCCCTTGCCCTTCTTGAAACTAGTGGTTTTACTAACCATCAACAATTGATGCTCCTTCTTCATTTCTACTTTCGCGGTGTCAAACATCGCGAATAGCTCAAGGCTCATCATATTTATCCCTTATATGTTATAGTTCATCACGAAGCTCTAGTAGTTGGTGGTGACTTTGGAGAAACATCACTATCTAATCTGGAAGATTAACTCCCACTCGATTCAAGTGATTGTAGTACTCAGACAATCTAAGCACATGCTCAACGATTGAGCTTTTCTCCTTTAGTTTGTGGGCTAAGAAACTCATCAGAGGTCTCATACCTCTTGACGAGGGCACTAGCCTGAAATCCCAATTTCAGCCCTTGGAACATCTCATATGTTCCGTGACGTTTCAAAAATCGTCTTTGGTGCCTCAATTCTAAACCGTTTAACATTACTGAACTATCACGTAGTCATCAAAACGTGCATGTCAGATGTTCGCAACATCCACACATGACGTTCGAGGTTCAGTACACTGAGCGGTGCATTAAGGACATAAGCCTTCTGCGCAGCAATGAGGATAATCCTCAGTTTACGGAGCCAGTCCGCATAATTGCTACTATCAACTTTCAACTAAATTTTCTCTAGGAACATATCTAAAACAATAGAACTGAAACGCGAGCTACGACATAACTTGCAAAGACCTTTTGACTATGTTCAGGATAATTAAGTTCATCTAATGAACTCCCACTCAGATAGACATCCCTCTAGTCATCTAAAGTGATACATGATCCGAGTCAACTAGGCCGTGTCCGATCATCACGTGAGACGGACTAGTCATCTTCGGTGAACATCTTCATGTTGATCGTATCTACTATACGACTCATGTTCGACCTTTCGGTCTCTTGTGTTCCGAGGCCATGTTTGTACATGCTAGGCTCGTGAAGTCAACCTAAGTGTTTCGCGTGTGTAAATCTGTCTTACACCCGTTGTATGTGAATGTTAGAATCTATCACACCCGATCATCACGTGGTGCTTCGAAACAACGATGTTTCGCAACGGTGCACAGTTAGGGGGAACACTTTCTTGAAATTATTATGAGGGATCATCTTATTTAGTACCGTCGTTCTAAGCAAATAAGATGCATAAACATGATAAACATCACATGCAATGAAATAGTGACATGATATGGCCAATATCATTTTGCTCCTTTTGATCTCCATCTTCGGGGCTCCATGATCATCATCGTCACCGGCATGACACCATGATCTCCATCATCGTGTCTCCATGAAGTTGTCTCGCCAACTTATTACTTCTACTACTATGGCTAACGGTTTAGCAAAGAAGTAAAGTAATTACATGGCGTTATTCAGTGACACGCAGGTCATACAATAAATTAAGACAACTCCTATGGCTCCTGCCGGTTGTCATACTCATCGACATGCAAGTCGTGATTCCTATTACAAGAATATGATCAATCTCATACATCACATATATTTCATTCATCACATCCTTCTTGGCCATATCACATCACATAGCATACCCTGCAGAAACAAGTTAGACGTCCTCTAATTGTTGTTTGCATGTTTTACGTGGCTGCTATGGGTTTCTAGCAAGAACGTTTCTTACCTACGCAAAAGCCACAACGTGATATGCCAATTGCTATTTACCCTTCATAAGGACCCTTTTCATCAAATCCGATCCGACTAAAGTGGGAGAGACTGGCACCCGCTAGCCACCTTATGCAACAAGTGCATGTCAGTCGGTGGAACATGTCTCACGTAAGTGTACGTGTAAGGTCGGTCCGGGCCGCTTCATCCCACAATACCGTCGAAACAAGATAGGACTAGTAACGGTAAGCATATTGAACAAAATCAACGCCCACAACAACTTGTGTTCTACTCATGCATAAAATCTACGCAATAGACCTAGCTCATGATGCCACTGTTGGGGAACGTAGCAGAAATTCAAAATTTTCTACGCATCACCAAGATCAATCTATGGAGATTCTAGCAACAAGAGAGAGAGGGAGTGCATCTTCATACCCTTGAAGATCGCTAATCGGAAGCGTTGCAAGAACGCGGATGAGGTAGTCATACTCGTGGCGATTCAGATTGCGGTCGATTCCGATCTAAGCGCTGAACAACGGCGCCTCCGCATTCAACACACGTGCAGCCCGGTGACGTCTCCCATGCCTTGATCCAACAAGGAGAGAGGGAGAGGTTGGGGAAGACTCCGTCTAGCAGCAGCACGACGGCGTGGTGGTGGTGGAGGAGCGCGGTACTCCAGCAGGGCTTCGCCAAGCACTACGAGAGACGAGGAGGGAGAGAGGTAGGGCTGAGCCTTGGGAGAGAGATAATCATATGTTGGTCAGCCCCAAAACCTCCACTATATATAGGGGGAAGGGAGAGGGAGAGGCTCCCTAGGGTTTCCCCTAGGGGGGGGGGGGCGGCCACAGCAGATGGGATCTCCCCTTTGGGTGACTTGGCCGCCAAGCCAGGAGGTGGGAACCCTAGATGGGGCGCCCCAAACCCCCTGGTCATGTGGGAATAGGTGAGGGGGGCGCACAGCCCCTTAGTGGTCTGGTTTGCCCCCTCCCATTGGCCCATGAAGCCCCCCCAACACTTGTCGGGGCTCCCGAAACACCTTTCGGTCATGCTGGTCATCACCCGGTACCTCCGGAACACTTTCGGACTCCAAAACACTCCGTCCAATATATCAATCTTCACCTCCGGACCATTCCGAGAGTCCTCATGACATCCGGGATCTCATCCGGGACTCCGAACAACATTCGGTAACCGCGTACATACCTTCCCTATAACCCTAGCATCATCGAACCTTAAGTGTGTAGACCCTACGGGTTCGGGAACCATGCAGACATGACCGAGACAACTCTCCGGCCAATAACCAACAGCGGGATCTGGATACCCATGTTGGCTCCCACATGTTCCACGATGATCTCATCGGATGCACCACGATGTCAAGGATTCAATCAATCCAATATACAATTCCCTTTGTCTACCGGTATAGTACTTGTCCGAGATTCGATCGTCGGTATGTCGATACCTTGTTCAATCTCGTTACCGGCAAGTCTCTTTACTTGTTCTGTAACACATCATCCCGTGATCAACTCCTTGATCACATTGTGCACATTATGATGATGTCCTACCGAGTGGGCCCAGAGATACCTCTCCGTCACATAGAGTGAAAAATCCCAGTCTCGATTCGTGCCAACCCAACAAACACTTTCGGAGATACCCGTAGTGCACCTTTATAGCCACCCAGTTACGTTGTGACATTTGGGACACCCAAAGCATTCCTACGGTATCTGGGAGTTGCACAATCTCATGGTCTAAGGAAAAGATACTTGACATTTAGAAAAGCTTTAGCATACGAACTACACGATCTTGTGCTTGGCTTAGGATTGGGTCTTATCCATCACATCATTCTCCTAATGATGTGATCCCGTTATCAATGAGATCCAATGTCCATGGTCAGGAAACCATGACCATCTGTTGATCAACAAGCTAGTCAACTAGAGGCTCACTAGGGACATGTTGTGGTCTATGTATTCACACATGTATTGCGGTTTCCGGTCAATACAATTATAGCATGAATAATAGACAATTATCATGAACAAGGAAATACAATAATAACCATTTATTATTGCCTCTAGGGCATATTTCCAACAAATAATTCATCTAGCCTATGTTTAGATGTGTTTTATGTTTTAATTAGTGTTTGTGCCAAGTAGAACCTTTGGGAAGACATGGGTGAAGTCTATGCGATCTTGCTGTAAAAAACAGAAACTTTAGCGCTCACGAGATTAGCTGCCATTTTTTTAACTGGAGAGTGCTTTTAGGTTTATTATTTTTGAAGATTATTAATAGAAAAATTCCTCACGTCCGTCAATTTATATTAGAACTTTTGGAGTTACAAATGTATTCGAAAGTTACAGATTTCTGCAGACTCTTCTGTTTTTGACAGATTCTGTTTTTCATGTGTTGTTTGCTTATTTTGATGAATCTATGGCTAGTATCATCGGGTATGAACCATAGATAAGTTGGAATAAAGTAGGTTTAACAGCAATATAAACAAAGAATGAGTTCATTACAATACCTTAAGTGGTGGTTTTTCTTTCTTGCACTAACGGAGCTTATGAGATTTTCTGTTGAGTTTTGTGTTGTGAAGTTTTCAAGTTTTGGGTAAAGATTTGATGGACTACGGAATAAGGAGTGGCAAGAGCCTAAGCTTGGGGATGCCCAAGGAACCCCAAGATAAATTCAAGGACAACCAAAAGCCTAATATTGGGGATGCCCCGGAAGGCATCCCCTCTTTCGTCTTCGTCTATCGGTAACTTTACTTGGAGCTATATTTTTATTCACCACATGATATGTGTTTTGCTTGGCGCGTCTTGTATGATATGAATGTTTGATTTTTAGTTTACCACAGTCATCTTTGCTATACATACCTTTTGGGAGAGACACACGTGATTCGGTATTTAATAGAATACTCTATGTGATTCACTTATATTCTTTGAGCTAGATAATTTTGCTCTAGTGCTTCACTTATATGTTTTTAGAGCACGGCGGTGGTTTTATTTTTGTAGAAATTATTTATCTGTCATGCTTCACTTATATTATTTTGAGAGTCTTTTAGAACAGAATGGTATTTTCTTGGGTTATGAAATTAGTCCTAATATCATGGTCATCCAAGTTGGGTATAATAAAAACTATCATATATAGTGCATTAAACACTATGATCAATTTGATACTTGATCATTGTTTTGAGATATAGAGGTGGTAATATTAGAGTCATGCTAGTTGGGTAATTATGAAATTGAGAAATACTTGTGTTGAAGTTGGCAAGTCCTGTAGCATGCACGTATGGTAAAAGTTGTGTAACAAATTTGTAGCATGGGGTTCTCTTTGATTGCCTTCCTTATGTGTGGAGGTCGAGATCGCGCGATGGTTAACTCCTACCAAACCTTCCCCTAGGAGCATGCATAGTAGTACTTTGCTTCGAGGGCTAATAAACTTTTGCAATAAGTATATGAGTTCTTTATGACTAATGTGAGTCCGTGGATTACATGCACTCTTACCTTTCCGCAATTTGCTAGCCTCTACGGTACCGTGCATTGCCCTTTCTCACCTTAAGAGTTGGTGCAAACTTCGATGGTGCATCCAAACCCCGTGATAAGATATGCTCTATCACACATAAACCTCCTTATATCTTCCTCAAAACAGCCACTATACCTACCTATTATGACATCTCCATAGCCATTCCGAGATATATTGCCATGCAACTTTCCACCATTCCGTTTATTATGACACGCTCCATCATTGTCATATTGTTTTTGCATGATCATGTAGTTGGCATCGTATTTTGTGGCAAAGCCACCTTCATAATTCTTTCATACATGTCACTCTTGATTCATTACATATCCCGGTACACCGCCGGAGGCATTCACAGAGAGTCATATTTTGTTCTAAGTATTGAGTTGTAATTCTTGAGTTGTAAATAAAGAAAAGTGTGATGATCTTCATTATTAGAGCATTGTCCCAAGTGAGGAAAGGATGATGGAGACTATGATTCCCCCACAAGTCAGGATGAGACTTCGGACTTTACAAAAAAAAGAGGCCAAAGAAGCCCATCAAAATAAATAAAAAATGAGAGAAAAAGAGAGAAGGGACAATGTTGCAATCCTTTTTCCACACCTGTGCTTCAAAGTAGCACCATGATCTTCATGATAGAGAGTCTCCTATGTTGTCACTTTCATATACTAGTGGAAAATTTTCATTATAGAACTCGGCTTGTATATTCTAATGATGGTCTTCCTCAAAATGCCCTAGGTCTTCGTGAGCAAGCAAGTTGGATGAAAACCCACTTAGTTTCTTTTGTTGAGCTTCCATACATTTATAGCTCTAGTGCATCCGTTGCATGGCAATCCCTACTCACTCGCATTGATATCTATTAATGGGCATCTCCATAGCCCGTTGATACGCCTAGTCAATGTGAGACTTTCTCCTTTTTTGTCTTCTCCACACAACCTCCATCATCATATTCTGTTCCACCCATAGTGCTATATCCATGGCTTATGCTCATGTATTCTGTGAGAGTTAAAAAACTGAAGCGCGCTAAAAAGTATGAACCAATTGCTTGGCTGAAACCGGGGTTGTGCATGATGGGAGTATTTTGTGTGACGAAAATGAAGCATAGCCTAACTATATGATTTTGTAGGGATAAGCTTTCTTTTGCTATGTTATTTTGATAAGACATGATTACTTGTTAGTATGCTTGAAGTACTACTATGTTTATGTCAATATGAACTTTTATTTTGAATCATTTGGATCTGAACATTCATGCCACAATTAAGAAAATTACATTGAGAAATATGCTAGGTAGCATTCCACATCAAAAATTCTGTTTTTATCATTTACCTACTCGAGGACGAGCAGGAATTAAGCTTGGGGATGCATGATACGTCTCCAACGTATCTATAATTTTTGATTGTTCCATGCTATTATATTACCTCTTTTGGATGTTTATGGGCTTTACTAAATACTTTTATATAATTTTTGGGACTAACCTAGTAAACGGAGCCCCAACCCAAATTGCTATTTTTTTCCTATTTCAGTGTTTCGCAGAAAAGGAATATCAAACGGAGTCCAAACGGAATGAAACCTTCGGAAGAGTTATTTTTGGAACAAACGCAATCCAGGAGACTTGGAGTGGACATCAAGAAGCAAACAAGGAAGCCATGAGGCAGGGAGGCGCGCCCTAGGGGGGTGGGTGCACCCCCCACCCTCGTGGGCCCCTCATGGCTCCCCTGACCAACTTCCTTCACCTATATATATCTATGTACCCCGAAAACATCCGGGAGTACCACGAAACCCTATTTCCACCGCCGCAACCTTCTGTTCCCGTGAGATCCCATCTTGGAGCCTTTTCCGGCATTCTGCCGGAGGGGGAATCGATCATGGAGGGCTTCTACATCAACGCCAACGCCTCTCTGATGAGTTTTGAGTAGTTTACCACAAACCTTCGGGTCCAGAGTTATTAGCTAGATGGCTTCTTCTCTCTCTTTGAATTGCAATACAATGTTCTCCTCGATGTTCTTGGAGATCCATTTGATGTAACTCTTTTTGCGGTGTGTTTGTCGAGATCCGATGAATTGTGGGTTTATGATCAAGTTATCTATGAGAAATATTTGAATCTCCTCTGAATTCTTTTATGTATGATTGGTTATCTTTGCAAGTCTCTTAGAATTATCAGTTTGGTTTGGCCTACTAGATTGATCTTTCTTGCGATGGGAGAAGTGCTTAGCTTTGGGTTCAATCTTGTGGTGTCCTTTCCCAGTGACAGCAGGGGCAGCAAGGCGCGTATTGTATTGTTGACATCGAGGATAAAAAGATGGGGTTTATATCATATTGCTTGAGTTTATCCCTCTACATCATGTCATCTTGCCTAATGCGTTACTCTGTTTTTATAAACTTAATACTGTAGATGGATGCTGGATAGCGGTCGATGTGTGGAGTAATAGTAGTAGATGCAGGATCGTTTTGATCTACTTGTCGCGGACGTGATGCCTATATACATGATCATGCCTAGATATTCTCATAACTATGCACTTTTCTATCAATTGCTCGACAGTAATTTGTTCACCCACCATAATACTTATGCTATCTTGAGAGAAGCCGCTAGTGAAAACTATGGCCCCCGGGTCTATTATCCATCATATAAGTTTTCGATCTACTTTATTTTGCAATCTTTACTTTTCAATCTACATCATAAAAATGCCAAAAATATTTATCTTATTTTATTATCTCTATCAGATCTCACTTTTGCAAGTGGCTGCGAAGGGATTGACAACCCCTTTACCGCATTGGTTGCGAGGTTCTTATTTGTCTGTGTAGGTATGAGGGACTTGGAGTGTAGCCTCCTACTGGATTGATACCTTGTTTCTCAAAACTGAGGGAAATACTTATGCTACTTTGCTGCATCACCCTTTCCTCTTCAAGGGAAAATCCAACACATGCTCAAGAGGTAGCAAGAAGCACCCACAACCACGCTCCAGGGGCCTGGGGCACGCCCTGGTGTATCTGGTCCGTGCGGGCCTCCGTTTGTGTTGATTCCAACTCCTAAAATTCACAAATATTCCAAAATAATTCTCCATTGAGTTGCATCACGTTTGGACTTTGTTTGATATGGATTTTCTGCAATACAAAAACATGCAACAAACAAGAACTGGCACTGGCCACTGGATAAGTAAGTTAGTCCAAACAAATCATATAAAAAGTTACCCATAGTATGTAAAAGTTGAATAATATTGGCATGAAACAATCAAAAATTATAGATACGACGGAGACGTATCAGCATCCCCAAGCTTAATTCCTGCTCGTCCTTGAGTAGGTAAATGATAAAAAAGATAATTTTTGATGTGGAATGCTACCTAGCATAAACTTGATCATATGTCTAGTCATGGCTTGAATATTAAGACATAAGTGATTCAAAGCAATAGTCTATAATTTGACATAAAGACATCAATACTCAGGCATCCCAACAAACAATCTTGTCTTTCAGAATATCAAATGCTAAAGAACGTTATCCCTACAAAATCATATAGCCTTGTCATGCTCTGTCTTCTTAACACAAAGTATAAATCATGTACTACCCCGGTGTCAGCCAAGCAATTGGTTCATACTTTTTAACGCCCTTCAGCTTTTTCAACCCTCACGCAATACATGAACGCAGGCCATGGATATAGCACTACAGGTGGAATAGAGTATGATGATGGGGTTAAATATAAAGAAGACAAAAAAGTAAGAAAGTCTCCCATCAACGCGGCTAACCAACGGGTTATGGAGATGCCCATCAATTGATATCAATGCGAGGAGTAAGGATTGTCATGCAACGAATGCAATAAGAGCTATAAGCGTATGAAAGCTCCATATGAAAACTAAGTGGGTGTGCATCTAATCCTATAATGAAATATTGCCACTCGTATATGAAAGTGACAACATATGAGACTCTCCATATGAAAAACATGGTGCTACTTTGAAGCACAAGTGTGGTAAAGGATAATAACAATTCCCCTTCTCGCTTTTTTTTCTTTCCTTTTTTTCTTCTCCTTTTCTTCTTTTTTTTCTTTTTTTTCTTTTCTCCTTTTTTCTCATTATCCGGAGTCTCATCCCGACTTCTGGGGGAATCATAGTCTCCATCATCCTTTCCTCACTGGAGCACTGCTCTAATAATGAATAATGATGATCATCACACTTCTATTTACTTATAACTCAAAAGAAATAAAAATTCCAACTCGATACCTATGACAAAGTATGACTCTATATGAATGCCTCTGGTAGTGTACCAGGATGTGCAATGATCTAGCATAACAATGATATCAAAAAAAGGGACAAGCCATGGAAATATCATGCTAGCTATCTTACGATCATGCAAAGCAATATGAAAAAGACTGCTTAGGTTATCATGCAGAAGCAGTGGAAGTTGCATGGAAATATATCCTGGAATGGCCATGGAAAAGCCATAATAGGTAGGTATGGTGGCTGTTTTGAGGAAGATATAATAAGGCTTATGTGTGATAGAGCGTATCATATCACGGGGTTTGGATGCACCAGCGAAGTTTGCACCGACTCTCGAGGTGAGAGAGGGAAATGCACGGTACCATAGAGGCTAGCAAATTGCAAAAAGGTAAGAGTGCATATAATCCATGGGCTGACATTAGTCATAAAGAACTCATATGCTTATTACAAAAGTTTATTAGCCCTCGAAGCAAATTAATACTATGCTTGCTCCTGGGGGGAGGTTGGTAGGAGTTAACCATTGCGCGCCCCCGAACTTCACACAAAGGTAGACAATCAAGGATAAATCATGCTCCAACTTTAATAGCATAACGAGAGACTATACATGCATGCTTCGGGAATCACAAACCTTAACACCAATATTCCTCTTAACCACAACCGTTTACTAGTACCTCCCACATATTATCATCTCTATATCGCAAAACTATTGCAAGGAATCAAACATATCATATTCAGTGATCCATAAGTTTTATGTAGGATTTTATGACTAACCATGCAATCGACCAATTCCGTTTGTATCTCTAAATAGATATAAGTGAAGCATGAGAGTTTAATTCTTTCTACAAAAGATCATGCTCTAACAAATATAAGTGAAGCAAAAGAGCATTCTATGAACATTGGTTTTCTATGTGAAGAGAAATAGGCAATCCAAACTTCAAATGATATAAGTGAAGCACATGAAGCCTTCTATAAAGCCATACTCAAAAGATATAAGTGAAATGCAATGAGAATTCTATAAATCAACCATGGACTATCTCATACCAGCATGGTGCATAAAATAAAAATGAAAACTAAATGCAAAAGATGCTCCAAGATTTGCACATAACACATGAACGAAACGAATCCGAAAACATACCGATACTTGTTGAAGAAAGATGGGATGCCTTCCGGGGCATACCCAAGCTTAGACGCTTGAGTCTCCTTGAATATTTACTTGGGGTGCCTTCGGCATCCCCAAGCTTGATCTCTTGCCTCTCCTCCTTCTCCTCATATCAAGACCTCCTCAATATTCAAACACTTCATCCATACAAAACTTAACATAAATAAATGACTCTCTAAAATTTCCGGGTTGTCTCCCTGGCAGCGCTTTCTTTAAAGCCATTAAGCTAGGCATGAAGTGCTCAAGTAATGAATCCACCTGGATCCCAAGGTATATCGATGCCAATTTTAATTAACAATGATTTGGCATTTAGTAGTGAGCACAAAGCAACACATATCAAGCAATGACGAAGTCTAACTCTCTTCCTATGCATCGGCATGTCATACAAGAACAATTCATGCACAGCAAGTAAAGGCCAATACATAGCATAAACAGTTTCTTGCAATTTTATCGTGTTCGAAACATAGATAGGTGGATATGTAGTTCCTCTCTCATAATAATTGCAAGTAGGAGAAGCAAGCACATGCATATTACATTCATCAAAATTATCATGTGCAATGGTAAAAGGCAACCCATCAATGTATTCTTTAATAAGAACAAACTTCTCTGATATAGTGTAGTTTGGAGAATTCAAAAAGATAATAGGACTATCATGTGTGGGTGCAATAGCAACAATTCATGTTTAACATAAGGAATAATAGCAAGTTCATCTCCAATAGCATAATTCATATTAGCATCTTGGCCACAAGCATAAAAAGCATCAAGTTCATCTAAAAGGGATATTTCAAATGAATCAACGGGGATCGTAGCAATTATCATAGCATACATCCTTCCGTAAGAACAAAGGGACATTAGACAATGTATGAGTTGAAGAGTTACTCTCATTAGAAGGTGGGCACGGGTAGCTAATCCTCTCTTACTCCTTTTGTTCTTCATTCTCCTCATCATCTTTTTCATCCAATGAGCTCACAGTTTCATCAATTCCTCCTTCCATATACTCATGCAAAATATTAGTCTCTTCTCGGACAGCGGAGATTCTCTCAATAAATGCATCAAGATTGTAATTGTATTTAAAATTATCATAACAATATTTAAGGATGGCAATTTTTTTAGGCCTATAAACATCATCATCAAAAGCTTCATACTTTAAAAACAAAGATTCAATTTCGTAAGCACCCTTAAAAGCAACAAATTCTTCTGTTCGTTCCACATCATAGTAGTCATATATACCATTTGCATAAGAAGCCAAGGTTTCATTATCATTAAATTTGCATGAAAAGGGAAGGTGTGGAGCATTCATCCTAGAGCAACAAGTATAATCATATCTCAATCATAGCTCCCGAGCATACCAATGCAACATATGAATTTGATCCCATAAAAGTTTCCCTTTTTGTGTCAAGCAATAATGCCTAAAGTATTCACGCTGATCCAACGTTACTCCCATTATCAAGTTGAATGGGGTTTTCTCAGGATTATGAAAGTAGTGCATAATATTTTTCACATAACGAGCATCGAGGGTTTTAGGAGGTTCCCCATCTCCATGAGTAGCAAGTACAACTAATTTTTTTGGTGTTTCGTGTTCCATATCCATAACTAAAGATAGAGAATAACTTAGAACTGAAAATAAAAACTACTTAGTGATAAAGCAAACAAGCACACACGAGAATATTCACCCCACGCTATTGCTCCCCAGCAACGGTGCCAGAAAAAAGTTCTTGATAACCCAGAAGTATAGGGGATCATTTGTAGCCTTCTTTGATAAATAAGATTGTCGAACCCAACAAGGAGCTAAAGGTAGAACAAATATCCCCTCAAGTTCTATCTTCCACCGATACAACTCTACACACACTTAACATTCACTTTACCTAGAACAAGTATGAAACTAGAAGTACTTTCTAGGCATAGTAGGAAAGGTTTGCAAGATAATAAAGGGCGGTAAAATAAAAGTTAGGTGATGTTTAAATAAAAGTGCAAAAAGTAAATAAAGCAAGTTTGGGAAAGTGGTGGTAGTATCTACGAAATTGTCCCTAGGCAATTGATAACAAGTAACGGTAACCATTCTTGCAACTTTATGAGGGAGAGGCATGAGCTAACATACTTTATCTACTTGGATCATATGCACTTATGATTGGAACTCTAGCAAGCATCTGCAACTACTAAAGATCATTAAGGCTGTGAAACCCAACCATAGCATTAAGTATCAAGTCCTCTTTACTCCCATACGCCATAACCCACATATCCACGTTTAGGCCGCTCTCCCCCCCGCAACACTGACAATAAGCAAACCATGAACATATTGTAACACCCTATAGTGGGGGCCCCTCATGTTTGCGTGAGAACGGAGGGCACCGTAGGACAACACCAAAATAAAATATACAATCATACCACCAAGATCACGATTAACCCATAGGACAACAAAAATCTACTCAAGCATCATAGGATGGCAACACATCATTGGATAATAATATGAAGCATAAAGCACCATGTTCAAGTAGAGGGTACAATGGGTTGCTCGAGAGTGGACTGCTGAATATAGATGGGGGAAGGTGATGGAGGTGTTGATGAAGATGACGTAGTTGTTGGAGTAGATCGCCGTCACATGATGATTGCCCCGACGGCGTTCCGACGCCACTGGGAGAGAGGGGGAGAGATCCCCCTCCTTCTTCTTCTTCCTTGGCCTCCTCCTAGATGGGAGGAGAGTTCCCTCTATGGTCCATGGTCTCCATGGTGGAGGAGGGGTAGGAACCCCACCGAGATTGGATCTCCCTCTCTGCTCTCTTCTGTTTCGTGCTTCCCTGATCTAGCCGAAAACCATTTCTTATATTTCCGGAGATCCATAACTCCGATTGCGCTGATCTTTTTACAGGATTTTTTTCTTGATATAAGCTTCCTTGCGCCTGAAGTACAGCTCCAACCGACATACGAGGTGAGTAGCACCCACCACCATGCACCAGGGGCCTGGGGCGTGCCTTGGTGTATCATGGTCCGTGTGGGCCTCCGTTTGCGGTGATTCCAACTCCTAAAATTCAAAAATATTCCAAAATAATTCTCCGTTGAGTTGCATCACATTTGGACTTCGTTTGATATGGATTTTATGTGATACAAAAATATGCAACAAACAGGAACTGGCACTGGGCACTGGATAAGTAAGTTAGTCCAAATAAATCATATAAAAAGTTACCAAAAGTATGTAAAAGTTGAATAATATTGGCATGAAACAGTCAAAAATTATAGATACGGCGGAGATGTATCAGTCCACTCATCGTGAGAATAACGCACCTAGCATGGAAGATACTGATAGCCCCTAGTCACTTCATTAGCGATTCGGGCATACAAAACAGATTATTATTTGAAGGTTTAGAGTTTAGCACACGCAAATTTACTTGGAACAACAGGTACATACCGCATAAAGGTAGATATGGTGGACACTCATGGCAGAAACTTGGTCCAAGGATTTTGGATGCACAAGCAGTATTCCCACTTAGTACAGAAATTTTGGCTAGCAAAGGATTCTAAATAGCAAGCACCACATGTTGGAGGATCTATAACAATATAACTTCTATACAAATATACCCAATCATAACTCATTATGTTGTCTTCCTTGTCCAACTTCAACTGATTTGATCGAGGTTGAAAATAATTAATGGGGCTCACAAACATAGAATATGTCCAAGATAGTATATTTATATGTGAAATATCTCTTCCTTAAATATTCTTTCATGAATTGTTCAGTGCCCAATACTAGCTAACTTTCAATAAATTTACCACCTGTACTCCTTATATGTGAAGTCATTACTCCCCCATGGGATAAGCATATGAAACATATATAATTTCAGATTTATGATATTAAATTCATTCAACCATTTACTCATAGGATATAAGTGAAGCACGTGAGTAAATGACAAACTACTCCAAAAAATATAAGTGAAGATCAATGAGTAGTCGAATAATAATGTAACTATGTGAAGACTCTCCCTCATTAAAAAAATCAGATCTAATGTATTTATTCAAACAGCAAGCAAAAAAATGACATTGCAAGGATAGCACATATCATGTGAAGAAGCATGAAGAAGCAAAAACTTAGGCTCAACCAAAACTGGCCGATAGTTGTTGAAGAAGAAAGGTGGGATGCCAACCGGGGCATCCCCAAGCTTATATGCTTGAGACTTCTTGAGATATTAATTAGGGATGCCTTAGGCATCCCCAAGCTTGAGATTTTGTGCCTCCTTAATTCCTTTTATATCACAGTTTCCCTAAATCTTAAAAACTTCATCCACACTAAACTCAACAACAACTCGTAAGATAAGTTAGTATAAATCAACCAATAACCTTATATTATCTACTGTAGAAAATCACTAAAATTATTATTAGATATTGAATACTAAATGCCTCTGCATATTTAACACTCCTATCTTCAAATAGAATCATTAAATAAGCAAACATATGCAAACAATGCAAACATAACAGCAATCTGTCTAAACAGGACAGTCTGTAAAGAATACAAGAGGAATCATACTTCACTAACTCCAAAAATTGTACAAAATTACCAAACTATAGATAATTTATCATAGCTCGCTGTGCAAAAAATTTCAACATTCTGTCACATTATGACTTTTCTCGGGAATTTTTGCAACAGCGATAAACTTTTTGTTTCTAAACAGCAACATATAGACTTGCAAAATAAGCATGGTAAAGGCTATACTTGAACTTTTTATTGAACTAAAAGATAGAAAACATGTCTCTGAATAACACAAAGCCAATAAACAAAAGAAAATGATGCTCCAGGCAAAACACATATCATGTGGTGAATAAAAATATAGCTCCAAGTAAAGTTACCGATGAACGAAGACGAAAGAGGGGATGCCATCCGGGGCATCCCCAAGCTTAGGCTCTTGGTTGTCGTTGAATATTACCTTGGGGTCCCTTGGTCATACCGAAGCTTAGGCTCTTGCCACCGCTTATTCCATAGTCCATCAAAACTTCACCAAAAACTTGAAAACTTCACAACACAAAACTGAACAGAAAACTCATAACCTCCGTTAGTATAAGAAAATAAAATCACCACTTAGGTACTGTTGTGAACTCATTATAAATTCATATTGGTGTTATATCTAATGTATTCCAACTTTTCTATGGTTCATACCCTCTGATACTACTCATAGATTCATCAAAATAAGCAAACAACACATAGAAAACATAATCTGTCAAAAATAGAACAGTCTGTAGTAATCTGTAAACTTTCCATACTTCTGTAACTCCAAACATTCTGAAAAATTAGGACAATCTAGGCAATTCGATATCAATCTTGTGTAAAAAATCAGATCAAAAGCACGTTCCACGAATTTTCAAATTTCCTTGACTGAGCACAAAAGTTTCTGTTTTTGCACATAATCAAGTCAACTATCATCCACACTATCCCAAAGGATTTACTTGGCATTTTATTGAAACAAAAGATATAAAACATGATTAATACAGTAGCTTAATCATGTGGACACACAAAAACAGTAGGGTTAAATGTTGGGTTGTCTCCAACAAGCACTTTTCTTTAATGCCTTTCTAGCTAGGCATGACGATTTCAATGATGCTCACATAAAAGATAAGAATTGAAACACAAAGAGAGCATCATGAAGAATATGACTAGCACATTTAAGTCTAACCCACTTCCTATGCTTAGGGATTTTTTGAGAAAACAACTTATGGGAACAAGAATCAACTAGCATAGGAAGGTAAAACAAGCAAAACTTCATGATTTTCAACACATATAGAGGAAACTTGGTATTATTGCAATTCTTACAAGAATATATTCCTCCATCATAATAATTTTCATTAGCATCATGAATGAATTCAACAATATAACTATCACATAAAGCACTCTTTTCATTATGCATAAGCATAGAATTTTTATTACTCTCCACATAAGCAAAACTCTTCTCATTCGGAATAGTGAGAGTATCATAAGAAACTCGAATACTATAAATTGTTTCCACATTGAAAGAATAATGTTCAGAAAAAGGGTATTCATAATCATGATAAGTTTTATAAATATAATCATCACTACTTTGTATAACATAAGTGTCATCACAATAATCATCATAAGTAGCAACTTTGTTCTCATCAAAATCAATTGAAACATCTTCCAAAATAGGGGAATAATTACTAAATAAAGTCATGACCTCTCCAAATCCGCTTTCATAATTATAACAATAAGTTTAAACACCCTAAAAAATAGTGGGATCATTACTCCCTAAACTTTACACCTTCCAAACCCACTTTCATCAATATAATCATCACAAATAGGAGGCATGCTATCATCATAATAAATTTGCATATCAAAACTTGGGAGACTAAAAATATCATCTTCATTAAACATAGCATCCCCAAGCTTGGGCCTTTGCATATCTTAAGCATAACCACTCTCATCATTAATAGTATGGATAGCCCCAATAGTATAGCAATTATTATCATCACAACTTTCTAAGTTGTGGCGAAAAATCTTCTCAAGATTATAACAAGTATCATTACTATCCCAATCATAACTATCACAATGAGTAATAGGCATAATAATAATAGGAGAAACATCATTTGGGAGGGATAGCTTTTTACCTTTGCTTCTCTGTCTTTTCTTTTTTCTTTTTCACATCATGTGTGGGTTTAATCCTCTTTTTGGAGCTCCTTATTGATGAGACTGGTTGAATAGAAAGCTCCTCCTCATTACCTGATTCATCACAAGAAAAAATAGAAGGATATTGGGAAACCTTTTCCCTTTCATTAGTATTCTCTTCATCTTCTATTTATTTTCTTCTCTTTAAGTAATTGGCATTATAAGGATTCTCAAAGCAATTTACCGCACAATACATATAAATTTCCTATAGATCAAAATCAAGGACTCTCTCAAGGCTAAATTCTGGAATATCCTTAGTCATACATTTCATTTCTTCAATACCCAAAAGCAAACTAAATTCATTATGATGCGCAAGGGAAATCAAGTCTTGATCATGAAACAATTTGCATTGGAGATTTAAATGACCACGTTCATTGCAAAGTTCACAAGGATGGCAAAGAAAATTTAAATTTCCAGCACAAACATCTAGACTCTCTTGCAACCATTTAGTTTCTAAATACTTATGCCTCTTGCAAAATCTATCTTCCCTATTGGGTGTCTACTTGCAAACTCTATGCACTCCAAAAAAGTTGACATGCTTATAAGAGACATTTTTATCATGACTAGTGTAATCATCATTAGTACTATGGATTTTCAAAGAGTTCATGCTAACAACATTGCAATCATGCTCATCATTCAAAGATTGTATGCCAAAAATTTTATTGCATTCTTCTTCTAACACTTTGGCACAATTATCAGAATCCTTATTTTCACATAAGACATTAAAAAGATGAAGCATATGAGGCAACCTCAATTCCATTTTTTTGTAATTTTCTTTTATAGACTAAACTAGTGATAAAACAAGAAACTAAAAGATTCAATTGCAAGATCTTAAGATATACCTTCAAGCACTAACCTCCCTGACAATGGCGCCAAAAAAGAGCTTCGTTGACGGGATGTGAGTGCCGCTTACCTAGCCTCCCCGGCAACGGCGCCAGAAAAGAGCTTGATGTCTACTACGCAACCTTCTTCTTGTAGACTCGTGTTGGGCCTCCAAGCACAGAGTTCTGTAGGACAATAGCAAACTTCCCTCAAGTGGATGACCTAAGGTTTATCAACTCGTGGGAGGAATCGGATGAAGATGGTCTCTCTCAAACAACCCTGCAACCAAATAACAAAGAGTCTTTTGTGTCCCCAACAAACCCAATACAATGGTAAATTGTATAGGTGCACTAGTTCAATGAAGAGATGGTGATACAAGTGCAATATGGATGGCAGGTATAGGTTTTTGTAATCTGAAAATATAAAAACAGCAAGGTAGCAAGTAACAAAAGTGAGCGAAAACGGTATTGCAATGCTTCGAAACAGGGCCCAAGGTTCATAGTTTCACTAGTGCAAGTTCTCTCAACAATGATAACATAATTGGATCAAATAACAATCCCTCAACATGCAACAAAAAGTCACTCCAAAGTCACTAATAGCAAGAACAAATGAAGATATTATTGTAGGGTATGAAACCACCTCAAAGTTATTCTTTCCTATCAATCCATTGGGATATTCCTATAAGTGTCATAAACAACCCTAGAGTTCATAGTAAAATAACATCTTAAGACACACATCAACCAAAACCCTAATGTCACCTAGATACTCCAATGCCACATCAAGTATCCGCGGGTATGATTATATGATATGCATCACACAATCTCAGATTCATCTATTCAAACCAACACAAAGAACTTCAAAGAGTGCCCCAAAGTTTCTACAGGAGAGTCAAGACGAAAACGTGTGGCAATCCCTATGTATAAGTTCACAAGGTCACAAAACCCACAAGTCGATCATCAAAACATACATCAAGTGGATCACATGAATATCCCATTGTCACCACAGATAAGGACATGCAAGACATACATCAATTGTTCTCAAATTCTTAAAGACTCAATCCGATAAGATAACTTCAAAGGGAAAACTCGATCCATTACAAGAAGATAGAGGGGGAGAAACATCATAAGATCCAACTATAGTAGCAAAGCTCGCGGTACATCAAGATCGTGCCACAGAAAGACTAAGAGAGAGAGAGAGAGAGAGAGATCAAACACATAGCTACTGGTACATACCCTTAGCCCCGAGGGTGAACTACTCCCTCCTCATCATGGAGAGCGTCGGGATGATGAAGATGTCCACCGATGATGGATCCCCATCAGGCAAGGTGCCGAAACATGGTCCTAATTAGTTTTTGGTGGCTACAGAGGCTTGCGGCGGCGGAACTCCTGATCTAGGTTCTGTTCTGGATGTTTGGGGATATACAAGAGGTGTTGGCATTGGGAACTAGTCAGGGGGGGTCCACGAGGCATCCACCAGATAGGGGGGCACGCCCTCCACCCTCGTGGTGGCCACAGGACTCTTCTGTTTTGTCTCTGATGCTTCATGGGCTTCTTCTGGTCCAAAAATAATCTCCATAAATTTTCAGGTCAATTGGACTCCGTTTGATATTCCTTTTTTGTGAAACTCAAAAACCAGGAAAAAACAGAAACTGGCACTGGGCTCTAGGTTAATAGGTTAGTCCTAAAAATCATATAAAAATAGCATATAAATGCATATAGAACATCCAAGATAGATAATATAATAGCATGGAACAATCAAAAATTATTGTGACGTTGGAGACGTATCACTATTCTATGACAAAGAGTTGATAATAAATTAAATGTTATTCATTATGCTAGTAAAACTCTAGACAGTGCTCAAAGAAGTTATGCTACAACTGAAAAAGGATTTTTAGCAGTCATGTTTGCTTGTGATAAGTTCAGATCTTATATATTGTTGGTACGAAAGTAACTTTTCACGCTGATCATGGTGCTATTAAATATCTTGTGGAAAAGAAAGATAATAAACCTATACGTATTAGATGGGTTCTTTTGCTACAAGAATTTGATTTGCATATTATTGATAGAAAAGCGGCTAAGAACCCCTTAGCAGATAACTTGTCTAGGTTAGGGAATGGTTTTGATGACCCACTACCTATCGATGATAGCTTTCCTGATGAACAACTAGGTGTCATAAATGCTTCACATAGTGCTCCATGGTATGCTGATTATGCTAATTACATTGTTGCTAAATTTATACCACCTAGCTTCAGATACCAACAAAAGAAAAAGTTTTCAATGATTTAAGACATTACTTTTGGGATGATCCACACCTTTATAAAGGAGTAGATGGTGTTATTAGGCATTGTGTACCTGAGCATGAACAGAAACAGATCATACGCAAGGGTCATTCCGAGGCCTACGAAGGACAACATGCTGGAGATAGAACTGCACACAAGGTATTACAATCTGGTTTTTATTGGCCTACTCTCGTCAAGGATGCTTGTAAGTTTATCTTGTCTTGTGATGAATGCCAAAGAATTGGTAATATTAGTAGACGTCAGGAAATGCCTATGAATTATTCACTTGTTATTGAACCATTTGATGTTTGGGGTTTTGATTATATGGGGCAGTTTCCTTCCTCTAATGGGTATACACATATTCTAGTTGATGTTGATTACGTTACTAAGTGTGTAGAAGCTATTCCAACTAGTAGTGTTGATCATAACACTTCTATTAAAATGCTTAAAGAAGTTACTTTCCTGAGGTTTGGAGTCCCTAGATATTTAATGACTAATGGTGGTTCACACTTTATTCATGGTGCTTTCCGTAAATTGCTTGCTAAGTATGATGTCAACCATAGAATTGCATCTCCATATCACCCTCAGTCTAGTGGTCAAGTAGAATTGAGCAATAGAGAAATTAAATTGATCTTGCAAAAGACTGTTAATAGATCTAGAAAGAACTGGTCTAAGAAACTTGATGATGCACTATGGGCTTATAGAACTGCTTATAAAATCCTATGGGTATGTCTCCATATAAAATGGTTTATGGAAAAGCATGTCACTTACCTCTTGAACTAGAACATAAAGCTTATTGGGCAATTAAATAGCTCAACTATGATTTCAAACTTGTTGGTGAGAAGAGGTTATTTGACATTAGCTCACTTGATGAATGGAGAACCCAGGCCTATGAAAATGCCAAGTTGTTTAAAGAAAAAGTTAAAAGATGGCATGATAAAAGAATACAAAGGCGTGAATTTAATGTAGTTGACCATGTCTTGCTATACAACTCTCGGTTAAGATTTTTTATAGGAAAGCTTATCTCTAAGTGGGAAGGGCCTTACATTGTCGACGAAGATTATTGTTCCGGTGCCATCAAGATTAACAATGCCGAAGGCAATAACCTGAAGGTGGTAAACATGCAAAGAATCAAACATTATATCTCAGGTACTCCCATAAATGTTAAAACCAATATTATTAATACCATAACCTCGGAGGAGTACATAAGGGAGACCTACTAGAATGTTTCAGACTCCAAAAAGGACTAATATGTGATACGTTAAGTAAACTGACTCCTAAACTTTTCCAATAGCAATGTTACTTCGTTCTGGAATATTCAAAAAATTAGGAAAATTAAAAGTAGTCCGGAAAGTGCATGAGGAGGCGGCAAGGCCAGGGGGTGCGCCCTACCCCCTGGGCGCGCCTGCCTGCCTTGTGGCCACCTCGTGTGCCCTCTGGACTTCGTTTTCTTGTGGAATACTCCTTTTGGTCAGTAAAAATTCATTATATAATCTCCCAAAGGTTTTGACCACCGTACCACGACAATATCTCCTGTTTTTATTTCGAGCTATTTTTCGAAACAGATCTAGATTGCCATGACGTCCCCAAGTGGTCCGAAGGACAAGTTCTTCGAGAAGGTCATCAACCCCTACCTTGCGGAGGTGCTGCGACACCCTCAAACCATTGAGATGCATGAGGGGGTGCTGCACATCCATGATGCTTAAGGGCCAAAGAAGACCGGAAGCATGGAGACAAGGCTCGAAGCAATGGAGCAGCAAGTCTTCAAGTCCCAATGGATGGTGGAACATGGACTCAACAGCAATCACTCAATGATCAAGGATTTACACGTGACCAGAAGCTGGATGGCAAAAATATCGAGGAGGCCATCTTAAAGCTTCATGAGAAAATCGAGCATCTCCTAGCCCAGATCTATGACCCGCCAAACCAAAACTACGAGTATGAATACATATTTAAGAAGATGAGTTTGGCTGCAGATTTGAGGATCCCAGAGACTCGTTCGTCCTTCTACGATGGTGAACCTATGCCTTGGAAGATGGAGGACAAGCCTACAACATCATCAACTCCATCAACAACACCACCTCCGAAGAAAGAGATCTAAATACATGGGTATGGGTAGTCCCCTTGGCTTGTGCTAGGCTTGGGGGAGATGCCCAGATATCGTATCACCATCATATCTTTACCTTTATCGTTTTTCTTAGTTCGATCCTTTTGGTTATATCCTAGTTTAGTAGAATTAAAGTTTTTTAGTATGATATAGCCTTGAGTTTTGCTTTATGTTCCCTCTATGTAATTGAGTCCGAGAGTTATATAATAAAGAGTAATTTTGAGTTGAGGGCTTTGCTTTCTTGCTATGATCTTAAGAAAAACAAAATAAAGAAAATAATTGAATAAAAGTAATAAAAATTCTATATAATGATCTTATGGGGAGTGATGACTTCACATATAAAGAGTATGATCAATAAAATTTGTTGGGAGTTGACAAACATAGTTTTGGTCAATGTTGGAATTAATAGGAAGTAATCAAGAAAGAGAGGTTTCACATATAAATACACTATCTTGGTCATCTTTTGTGACTGTGAGCACTCATTAAAATATAAAATGTTGAAAGGTTGGTGTTGGACAAGACAACATAATGGGTTATGTTTTCCTATATCTGAATAGAAGTTATATTCTCATGGATCCTCCAACATGTTGAGTTTGCCTTTCCCTCTTATGCTAGCCAAATATTTTGCACCAAGTAGAGATACTACTTGTGCTTCCAAACATCCCTTAAATCAGTTTTGCCATGAGAATCCACCATACCTACCTATGGATTGAGTAAGATCCTTCAAGTAAGTTGTCATCGGTGCGAGCAATAAAAATTGCTCTCTAAATATGTATGATCTATTAGTGTGAGGAAAATAAACTATATACGGACTTGTGATATGGAAGAAATAAAAGCGACAGACTGCATAATAAAGTTCTTTATCACAAGGGGAAATATAAAGTGATGTTCTTTTGCATTAAGACTTTGTGCATCCAACCATAAAAGCGCATGACAACCTCTGCTTCCCTATGCGAAGGGCCTATCTTTTACTTTCTACCCTTATACAAGAGTGATGGTGATCCTCACCTTTCCATTTTGCACTTTTCCTTTTGGAAAGCACTATATGTTGGGGGAGATCCAAATATATATATCCACTCGGATGTAGGTTACCATAAAGTATTGTTGTTGACATTACCCTTGAGGTAAAAGGTTGGGAGGTGAAACTTTAAGCCTCCTATCTTTCTCTGTGTCTGACTGAGGCTTTGAGCTAATAAGTATCACGTGAGTGTTAGCAATTATGAAAGACTAAGAGATGGTTGAGTATGTGGACTTGCTATACAAAAGCTCTTACATTGACTCTTTCCGATGTTATGATAAATTGCAATTGCTTCAAAAACTGAGATATAGTTTGTTAGTTTTCAATAAAGTTTCCGATTCATACTTTACCTTGTGAATGAATTGTCACTTTAGCATAGTTATATGTCAATATATATTGCTGTTCTAAAGATGATCACGATGCCCTCATGTACGTATTTTATTTTATTGACACCTCTGTCTCTAAACGACATATTTATCGATTTCGGCTTTCACTTGAGGACAAGCGAGGTCTAAGCTTGGGGGAGTTGATACGTCCATTTTGCATCATGCTTTTATATTGATATTTATTGCATTATGGGCTGTTATTACACATTATGGTACAATACTTATGCCTTTTCTCTCTTATTTTACAAGGTTTACATGAAGAAGGAGAATGCTGGCAGCTGGAATTCTGGACTGGAAAAGGAGCAAATATGATAGACCTATTCTGCACAACTCCAAAAGTCCTGAAAATTTATGGAGAATTAGTTTGGAATTAATAAAAAATATTGGGAGAAGAAAATACCAGAGGGGACCCACGCAGCGACTCTTCACCCCGAAAGTGTCCCCTGCACGCCCCCCTGGCTTGTGGCCTACCCGTCAGGCCCCTGGTGCCCATCTTCTGCTATATGATGTCTTTTGACCTGGAAAAAAAATCATAAGGAAGCTTTCGGGATGAAGCGCCACGGTCTCGAGGCAGAACCTGGACAGAAGCAATCTAGGGCTCCGGCGGAGCTGTCCTGCCGGGGAAACTTCCCTCCTAGAGGGGCAAATCTGAGCCATCGTCATCACCAATGATCCTATCATCGAGAGGGGGTCAATCTCCATCAATATCTTCACTAGTACCATCTCCTCTCCAAGCCCTAGTTCATCTCTTGTATCAGATCTTTGTCTCAAAACCTCAGAATGGTGACTGTGGGTTGCTAGTAGTGTTGATTACTCCTTCTAGTTGATGCTAGTTGGTTTATTCGGTGGAAGATCATATGTTCAGGTCCTTAATTATAATTAATACTCCTCTGATTATGAACATGAATATGCTTTGTGAGTAGTTACATTTGTTCCTGAGGACATGGGAGAAGTCTTGTTATAAGTAATCATGTGAATTTGGTATGTGTTCGATATTTTGATGAGATGTATGTTGTCTTTCCTCTAGTGCTGTTATGTGAACAGTGACTACTTGACACTTCACCATGGTTTGGGCCTAGGGGAAGGCATTAGGAAGTAATAAGTAGATGATGGGTTGCTTGAGTGACAGAAGCTTAAACCCTAGTTTATGCATTGCTTCGTAAGGGGCTGTGTCGGTGTCAAAACCAGCGGATCTCGGGTAGGGGGTCCCGAACTGTGCGTCTAGGCGGATGTAACAGGAGACAAGGGACGCAATGTTTTTACCCAGGTTCGGGCCCTCTCAGTGGAGGTAAAACCCTACTCCTGCTTGATTAATATTGATGATATGGGTAGTACAAGAGTTGATCTACCACGAGATCAGAGAGGCTAAACCCTAGAAGCTAGCCTATGGTATGATTGTTGTTCGTCCCACGGACTAAAACTCTTCGGTTTATATAGACACTGGAGAGGGCTAGGGTTACACAGAGTCGGTTACAATGGGAGGAGATCTTCATATCGTATCGCCAAGCTTGCCTTCCACGCCAAGGAAAGTCCCATCCGGACACGGGACGAAGTCTTCAATCTTGTATCTTCATAGTCCGGGAGTCCGGCCAAAGGTCATAGTCCGGCCATCCGGATACCCCCTAATCCAGGACTCCCTCAGTAGCCCCTGAACCAGGCTTCAATGACGACGAGTCCGGCGCACAAATTGTCTTCGGCATTGCAAGGTGGGTTCCTCCTCCGAATACTTCATAGAAGATGTTGAACACAAGGATAGTGTCCGGCTCTGCAAAAATAAGTTCCACATACCACCGTCGAGAGAATAATATCCGCACAAATCCAATCTGCTGACATATTCCATAGCGTGACATCACGCCACGATCAAGCCTTCATTCGAACCATTTTACTGTTCCACCTCAGTGCATTTAGCGAGGCGGTTTCTTTGGCACGTCTTGTCAAAGCAGAGATCGTGTCCCCTTATTTCGGGATTCTCATCAATACGGGCGTGGGTAACCCAACCGCGCCATTAACCGCGGCGCTTGGGAGATAAGCGAGTTTTATTGGGCCGGTGGGGGCTCATAGTTTCGACCGCCCATATAAGGGGATAAGATTCTACCCTTTCCATTTACGCCTTCTTCCTCCTTTGCCTATCCGTCCCTGCGCACTCGAGCTCCAACGCCCAAGCCCGCACTTCCCACCTCAACCTTCTCCAATCATGTTCGGAGCGGGAGGTAGATGGATGGCCTCCTCCATCACGGAGGGGCAAATCAAAAAGCTGAGGAAGGCCGGATACCTGTCTGACGACATCGCGCACTGGCTTCCAGATGTGGGGCAACTCATCCCCACCCCCAGGCCCCATGAGAGGGTTCTTTTTCTTCCCCATTTCCTCCGCGGACTAGGTTTTCCTCTTCACCCGTTCGTCTGGGGGCTCATGTTCTACTATGGCCTGGACTTCCATGATCTGGCCCCGAACTTCATCCTCAACATCTCAGTGTTTATCATCGTGTGCGAGGCCTTCCTCTGCATCCAGCCCCACTTCGGCTTATGGCTGAAGACTTTTAATGTCAAGCCAAAAGTAGTGGGTGGCCGCCAAGCGGAGTGCGGAGGTGCCATGATGGGCCGGATGGCCAACATCCTATGGCTCGAGGGCTCCTTCGTGGAAACAATAAAAGGGTGGCAATCGGGGTGGTTCTACATCACCGAGCCGCGCGACCCCAAATGGGAAGCTGCCCCCGAATTCCGATCTGGCTTTCCCACACGACTCACCTATTGGAAAGAGACGGGCCTAACGTGGGGAGATTCGGAAGAGCTGACCGGACTCCAAACCCGCGTCAAAAGCTGGTGAACAAGAATCTCAAGCTCGTCAACGTAGTCTGGGTCATGCTTATCCGCCGGTTCCTCCCATGCCAACAACGAGCCTTCAAATTGTGGGAGTTTGATCCGGCACAGCACGAAACCTTGAGCGGGCTCTTCGACACTACGTACGAATATGCCTGGAAGGTGTTGTTCAAGGGCGCTGAGGCCCCCGCATCCGCTACCGAAGATCGCGGATTTAGCTCGCGGTGCCAGGCCAACGAGGTAAGCTATTCTACCCTTTACGGGACTCTTGTCTTTCATAGTCTGACTCTATGCGGGATCTAAACTCCCCTACCTTTGACAGGACTGGCTGAAGAAGTCCGGGCAGGTTATCTGTCCGGCTCCCCTACCAGAAGACCCAGCGGACGCCCGATTGACGGGGCTGCTGGTTCCGGCACCTCACGTGGTGCCGGAGAACAAGGCCAAGAAGAAGGCCACGGGGACTCGAAAGAGCTCCTGGTGCCTGGTGGTGTCGGATTCATCGCCCGACAACCCCGAAGCACCCTCCGCCTCTGAAGACGAGGAGGAGGAAGAAGAAGAAGCCTCTCCCCCTCCAACGGGGGAGGAAAGAAAAGAAAGGCCGCCCCAACTAGGGAGGCCGGAGGGTCCAAGAAGGGGAAGACCCTTCTGCCGGACTACGCCTCCGATGCCGAAGACGGCGGGGAGGAATGGCCATCCAGGGTGAAGCCCCTGGCAAAATTGTAAGTGTTTGGTTACCCGAATGACTTATGGTGCTCCTCTATTATTCGGTAGCTTCTGAAACCGAATTTAATTATGCAGTCCGCCTAGGGCTCAGCTCGGCGATTCGTCGAGCGGCTCCCTAAATTTGTTGGATGTGAACAACGCTTCACTTCTGATGGCCTCCTCCCCTCTCCCTGCGGACGACGCCGAGGTGGAGTCCCAAAAGGGACTGAACCAGGAGGAGGTGGTCCTGGAGGCGCCTCAAGGTGACCTCCCGGACTCCAGGCCCAAAGGGGGTAAAGCCCCAGGGTGATCTAAGTGCGGCCCTGGTCCGGACACTGCTCCGGAACCATCAACGGTTCCAGAGTCTGACAGGCGGCGCCTTCATAAGAAGGGCAAGCCTACAACGCCGGCGACCTCCGTCCATCCGGAGGCGCCGGACAATTTGCTGGAGGTGCTTAATGGCACCTCTATCGACGAGGAACACCGCACTGTTATGAGTGCAGTGATTCAGAAGGTTCAGTCCGCCAAGAGTGGGCTGACAAAAGCCTGTACAAGTCTTTTAACAGGCTTTAAGGTTTGTGTTCAAAACATATAAAAATGTTACCGCATAGATAGTAGCCCCTGATGCTCAGTTCGGCGTTCGGAAAGAAAAGCCGAGCTGAGGATCTAAAAATATATACGCAGGAGTCTAATAAAAATATGTCAATATGGGAATGCAGGCTGTGCTGCTCACCTCTGCCGCACTGACTGCGGAGGTCAATGCATTGAAGGAGAGCCTCGAGCGGTCCGAGAGCGAGCTCGGCCGTGCCAAGAAGCAGCTCAATGACAAGGAGGGTATGTAGTACCACATGTATATAGAAATACTTGGTTGCAAATAATGACAGGACCAACGTAAATGTTGCAGGGGCCACGGCCGAGGTGGCGACCCTGAAGGAGGCGGTCTCCAAGGCCGAAAACAGTGCAGCCTTGGAGCGCACTGAGCGAGAGAAGCAGGAGGCGCGGGTGGCGGAATAAGGCAAGAGCTCCAGGCTCTCGTGGAAAAACACGAGAGTTTGGAGCGTGACTCGAAGACTCGGGAGTCCGAGCTCACCTTGGCTCTTGAGAGTGCCAAGACTGCTAAGGCCAAAGCCTAGAAGGCCCTCCAGGAGATCGAGGCGATGAAGAAGATAGCGGCGGGTAAGGCATTCTTTATGCAAAGCAAGAACATAAAAGTAAATTATCTGTTACTTACCCGAATCCGGATCTCTCCAGGAGCGTTCGCCGATCTGCCCCGTAGTGTGTCTGATGCTGCCACGTTCTACCGAGCCGAGGAGGGGAGCTCAACGGAAAAGGTGTTCTGGTCTCAGTATGCTGACGTCGAACATCCGGTGCCCCTGAGCGACCAGCTGAAGCAGTTGGTCGAGCTCCACAAGGTGGCCGAACAGGCCATGAAGGGCCTCATAGTTCGGCTGTGGCCTAGGGAAGCCATGCCCGGGAGCTACTTCGGTCTGGTGCGGTGGCTGGTGGACGCGTGTCCGTGGATTGACGTCATCAAGCGCTCCGTCTGTATTGAAGGTGCCCATCGGGCCCTCGCCCATGCTAAAGTGCACTGATGCAAGCTGGACGTGGAGAAGCTTTTGACGGACGCGCCACCGTCGGGCAAGGAGTATCGCACGCCCGAGATGTATTATAAGGGTGTCCTGAAGGGTGCCCGCCTTATAGCGGGTGAATGCTCCAAAGATGTAATTTTTGAGTAGACTCGCATCTGTTATCCTGTACGCTGAAAACTTTGTTCATATGCGTTAAGCAACGCTTTGTTAATTTGAAATTTTACCTTCTGTGCGGCCGTTTATCAAATCTGAGAGATGCAAGTCGTCGGCTTCTACCCCCATGCCACGAGTGCTGGGGTGTTTGGGATAAACCTGAGCGCTCTTGTTCCCATTCTTGGGTCCATTTAGGGACGCGCTCAGCACAACGAACCAGGCCATCGGACTTATAATGCTTTATCACTCTCACTTAGCCATAGAATTCTATAATTTTAAATTTCGGCGAAGCCCCTAGTATTCGGAAGACCGAGTTCGGGGCGCTATCCACGCCTAGGCCGGATAAGTCCGGCTCCTCGCTCTAAGCGGCATAAGTCTTTAAGGACTTGAAAAACCTCGCGAACAGCGACCGGTCTCTCGCACTATCATGACGGTCAGTTTTAGCTTTCTCTACTGAGGTGTTAACCCAGCTCAACTGGGACACAATCGCAGTAGTTCTCCCAGCGCTACCTTAGCCAACATTGCGGAACGTAAGGTACCAAAACATGGGAGCCGGGCAAACCCAACTATTGACCCAAGACATGATTCGGAGCCGATGCATATAGTGCTATAAGTTCGGGGTGCCGCACTCGTGAGAGTGTTCGGTCTTCTCACACCATGTTATGGGGTGCTTAAGCCCCTGGTGTATTGGCCGTACCAAAGTGTAGGGTTGCATAATGTCATGACTGAACATATTTGTATAAAAAATAGATGAATACAATAATAGATAAGAGCTATGTATTGTTTATTAAAAAAGGGCTGCTATGAAAGCAGAACGATACAAATAGTGCGATAAGCAAGAGATGGGATTATTTGACATGTCCCCCTCCAGGGGCAAGCTGCGGGACTTTAAGTAAAAACAGGTATTTAACTCGTTATAGAGACCACTTGGACATTCGACGCGGCTTGTTCTTGCCCTGGCTGTTGCATCGTGTGTTCGGCGAGTGTATTGCCGGACAGGCCCTCCGACTAGTTGAGTCCTGAAAGTATATAAAAAAGAAATGGCAGAATAGGGAGCCCCTAAGTGCGGTTGAGCCACATTCTGGGCGTGCCGTAGTTGTGCCCCCCCCCCCCTTTATGCCCATGGTACTTTCAAAGTGTAATTATGTACACGTGGTACCGATATCACCATCTGGCGAGGGCTGGGGTTGGGGCCGCACTGCTATGCTTGCTCGGAACGTGCCAGCCGGCTTTGTTGTAGGTTACTTCGGGCGCGCTTGACGTTGTCCGTACGTTTAACACCCGGATTGGAGAATTGCCTTGAGAGGCTGCTCTGTACTTCCGCTGCCAAGGCCGCCGTGTGCTCCTCCGTTTGGAGAGAGCGTTCGGTGTTTCCATTTACCGTGATGACTCCGCGAGGGCCTGGCATCTTGAGCTTGAGATATGCGTAGTGCGGCACCGCATTGAATATTCCAAATGCAGTTCGTCCGAGCAGGGCGTGATAGCCACTGCGGAAGGGGACTATGTCGAAGATTAACTCTTCGCTTCGGAAATTATCCGGGGATCCGAAGACCACTTCGAGTGTAACCGAGCCTGTACAGATGGCTTCTACACCTGGTATGACGCCTTTAAAGGTTGTCTTTGTGGGTTTAAGCCTTGAGGGATCTATACCCATTTTTCGCATTGTATCCTGATAAAGCAGGTTCAGGATGCTGCCGCCGTCCATGAGGACTCTGGTGAGGTGAAATCCGTCAATGATTGGGTCTAGGACCAATGCAGCGAATCCGCCGTGACGGATGCTAGTGGGGTGGTCTCTTCGATCAAAAGTGATCGGGTAGGAGGACCATGGGTTGAACTTTGGGGCAACTGGCTCCAATACATAGACGTCCTTGAGAGCACGCTTCCGCTCCCTTTTGGGGATGTGGGTTGCGTATATCATGTTCACCGTCCACACTTGCGGGGGGAATCCCTTCTGCCCTCTGTTGTTCTGCGGCCGGGGCTCCTCCTCGTCATCGCTACACAGCCCCTTGTCTCTACTTTCGGCACTTAACTTGCCTGCCTGCTTGAACACCCAACAGTCCCTGTTGGTGTGGTTGGCTGGTTGTTCGGGGGTGCCGTGTATTTGGCACGAGCGATCGAGTATCCGGTCTAAGCTGGATGGGCCCGAAGGGCTTCTTTTGAATGGCTTCTTCCGCTGACCGGGTTTAGAGCCTCTGAATCCGGCATTGACTGCCGTATCCTTAGTATTGTCGCCGTTAATGCGGCGCTTGTGCTTGTTGCGACGTGACCTGCCATTGTTGTCCTTGGTATCCGAATTGCCAGGGCTCTTGGTTATGTTATTGCTATGAGCTAGCCAGCTGTCTTCGCCCGCGCAGAAGCGGGTCATGAGTGTCGTGAGGGCTGCCATAGATTTCGGCTTTTCCTGTCCTAGGTGCCGGGCAAGCCATTCGTCGGATGTTGTGCCTGAAGGTTGCAAGGGCCTCGTCGTCCGGATAGTCGACTATTTGATTTTTCTTGGTTAGGAACCGTGTCGAGAATTGCCTGGCCGATTCCTCTGGCTGCTGGATTATGTGGCTTAGGTCATCGGCGTCTGGTGGTCGCACATAAGTGCCCTGGAAGTTGTCAAGGAATGCGGATTCCAGGTCCTCCCAGCAACTAATTGACTCTGCTGGCAGGCTGTTAAGCCAATGTCGAGCTGGTCCTTTAAGCTTGAGCGGGAGGTATTTGATGGCGTGTAGATCATCACCATGGGCCATGTGGATATGAAGGAGATAATCCTCGATCCATACCGCGGGATCAGTTGTGCCATCGTATGATTCGATGTTTACGGTTTAAAACCCTCGGGGATTTGATGATCCATTACTTCATCTGTGAAGCATAGTGGGTGTGCGGCGCCCCTGTACTGGGCTATATCGCGGCACAGCTCGGATGAGCTTGGTCTGTTGTATTCGGCCTGGCCGTATTTATCATATCCGGTGTGACGGTTATCGTCACGTGATGTGGGGCGCCCACACGATCCGTAGATCGATCTTTTTTGCCTTGCCTTATCCTCCAATATGTCTCGCAGGTCTGTTGCGTTTCCCCGTGCTCTGGTATTCTTAGAGCGGCGCCGGGGTGCGGCTTGGATTGAGGGCCGGAGGGCCTCTCTGTCGTGGCCACGAGGTGGCCGATCGGGCGCATCGTACGCTGGTGATGTAGGTTTAGTTTCTTCCTCCTCTAGTTGGGGTAGCAGCCTGCGCTTTGGGTAACTCATGGAGGGGCGTTCGAGTTTATACTCTTCGGCCGCCAGGACTTCAGTCCATCTGTCGGCTAGCAGGTCTTGGTCAGCTCTAAGCGGCTGCTGTTTTTTCTTCAGGCTGCTTGCCGTGGCCATAAGCCTGCGTTTGAAAGGTCTTGTTCGACGGGATCCTCTGGCACGACGAATTCTTCGTCGTCGAGGCTTGCCTCATCTTCGTACGGAGGCATATAATTGTCGTCCTCGACTTCTCTGTCAGCCGCTTTCTCATGAGGGCTGGCTCCTTCGTCCTCCTGCGCTGAATCCTGCTGGAGGGGGATGTCTTCGGCACTGTCCGGGGTGTTGACGTCTCCAGTGTCGGATTCTCCGTTCTTGCTTTGGCGGGATTTAGAGCGGCGCCGCTGACGTCAGCGCTTGGGTTGCTTCTTGGAGGGTCGTCCTCCGGTTTTTCATCACCATCCCCTGCTTTGGGGGTGTCCATAATGTATATTTCATATGACGAGGTGGCCTTCCAGTGCCCTATAGGTGCTGGTTCTTGGTCGTCTCCTTCATCGGCGTCCATATCGTCGATGTCTTCGGAGTCGAAGTCGAGCATGTCGGTTAGATCATCGACAGTGGATACAAAGTGGGTGGTGGGTGGGTTTCGAATTTCTTCGTCGTCCGCATCCCAACCCTGCTGACCATAGTCCGGCCAGGGCTCTCCTGACAAAGAGAGAGACTTTAGGGAGTTCAAGATATCGCCAAAGGGCGAGTGCTGAAAGACGTCCGTGGGGGTGAACTCCATGATCGAAGCCCAATCGGGTTCGATCAGAAGGGGTGCGGGAGATTCGGAGTCTGGAACGGAGTCCGGCACCTTGGAGTCACTGGCCTTGCAAAGGACTAAGCTGGTATTCGGCTCTATCGCCGTAGAGATTGCGGCTCCTGGGGCGGCGTCCAACCGTCCATCCCCGACTAGCACAGTCGGCTCCAAGATAATGATCGGAGCGGACACCTGAGCGGCACTCTGGACGCTGTCCGGTGGCAGAGTTAGATCATGCCCATCGGGATAGTGCGGCACGCTCGGCCGTGGCTTGAATCTGTCGAAGATCAAGTCCCCGCGAATGTCGGCCATGTAATTTAAGCTTCCAAACCTGACCTGATGGCCAGGGGCGTAGCTTTCGATCTGCTCCAGATGGCCAAGCGAGTTGACCCGCAGTGCGAAGCCACCGAATACGAAGATCTCTCCGGGGAGAAAAGTCTCACCCTGGACCGCATCGTGGTTGACGATCGAAGAAAACATTGGGCCTAAAGGTGACGACACAGAGGAACTTTCAATGAAAGCACCAATGTCGGTGTCAAAACTGGCGGATCTCGGGTAGGGGGTCCCGAACTGTGCGTCTAGGCGGATGGTAACAGGAGACAAGGGACACGATGTTTTTACCCAGGTTCGGGCCCTCTTGGTGGAGGTAAAACCCTACTCCTGCTTGATTAATATTGATGATATGGGTAGTACAAGAGTTGATCTACCACGAGATTAGAGAGGCTAAACCCTAGAAGCTAGCCTATGGTATGATTGTTGTTCGTCCTACGGACTAAAACTCTCCGGTTTATATAGACACCGGAGAGGGCTAGGGTTACACAGAGTCGGTTACAATGGGAGGAGATCTTCATATCGTATCGCCAAGCTTGCCTTCCACGCCAAGGAAAGTCCCATCCGGACACGGGACGAAGTCTTCAATCTTGTATCTTCATAGTCCGGGAGTCCGGCCAAAGGTCATAGTCCGGCCATCCGGACACCCCCTAATCCAGGACTCCCTCAGGCTGATTTGGATCCATATGTTTCATGCTATGGTTAGATTTATCTTAATTCTTCTTTTGAAGTTGCGGATGCTTGGCAGAGGGGTTAATCATAAGTGGGAGGCTTGTACAAGTAAGGACATCACCCAAGCACCGGTCCACCCACATATCAAATTATCAAAGTAACGAATGTGAATCTTGTGAGCATGATGAAAACTAGCTTGACAGTAATTCCCATGTGTCCCCGGGAGCGCTTGCCTTATATAAGAGTTCGTCCAGGCTTGTCCTTTGCTATAAAAAGGATTGGGCCACCTTGCTGCACTTTAGTTACACTTTTTACCTGTTATAAATTATCTTATCACAAAACTATCTGTTACCGATAATTTCAGTGCTTGCGAGAATACCTTGCTAAAAACTACTTGTCATTTCCTTCTGCTCCTTGTTGGGTTTGACACTCTTACTTATGGAAAGGACTACGATAGATACGCTATACTTGTGGGTCATCAAGGTACACCTTCCTACATCACAAGCCAAACAAACCACAAACATGAACATCTAGCTCTCAATCTCATACACCTGAACTAATAATGCCTTGCTAACCTTGCAACAAAGTGGTCAACAGCTAGGAGGTGGATCCATGCGGAAGCGACAATCATCTCGCTCGCAAACACTCATCGACAAAAGTAAAACCCCAGTTGTACCAAGAAGTAGAATAATATCACATCTAAAACTATCAGCCGCAACAATCTGCAAGTAAAACAGAGAATTACACACAATTTGGTAGAAATGCAACATATGTTGTTGGCCTTGTAGTGAAGAAAGTTTCATTTAGTAAAATAAGAACATGTTTCACTTAGCTCGAAGTAAGAATTAAGAATTATATCACAGTGTCCAAAACACCACATTTGGTATAGGTAATTCCAAAACATCATCGTATATATAAAATTAATTGGCAATAAACTATTTCTTCATATAGTTTGTAAATAAATGTGAAAACAACAGATAGATACAAAAATGAAGGTGAGATTAAGGCGCCAAAAAGGCATACCTAATGTGCGTAGGTAATTACCCTTGAACCAGAAAGAGTATGTCAAGTTAACCGCATGACAGAAAGCACATATGAGATATGACTACTTCAATCCCCTAAGGAGCGTAATTGTTGGGGATATGACTATTGGGTATGAACCGCCCAGGAGGGGCCGGGTTATACCTATAGTTGTTCATCAATACAAAGCCCATGAGGATGTTGAAGATGGCGATTCATGAAGCAAGGGCCCAAAGCCCAAAGGCGACTTAAGGCCCATAGGGATAAACCGCCATATGTGTATGACTTATATTGTAAGGCAAGTATATTTAGTCACCGAGCCAGACACGTTGCCTATGAGCCAGCCGGGACTCAGTGAGCCACTGGGCGTCAACCTGTGTATATAAAGGGATGACTCGGCGGCGGTTCAAGGCAAGAAACAAGAGATCGAAAGCTAGGTCAAGCGGAATCGCTCCCTGATAATCGAGACATAAGCAATACCACCTCAAACTGGATTAGGACTTTACCTTCACCGCAAGGGGCCAAACCAGTATAAACTGCTGTGTCCTTTGTCCCGTTTAACCCCTTTAAGCTAACCTAGTTGCGATGGCTCCACGACAAAGTCCTCATACTATGACATCTGCTGTGACAATTCCACGACAGTAGGCGCCCACCGTGGGGCTTGCGCACGGTGATTTTGAGTTCTTGAAGGGCAGCTTCAAAGGGATGAAGGGGTACGCTATGGGCCGGATGACCAAGAGTTGTCGTGGCAAGCTCTACATCCACGATGCAGGCTGGGGCCCCGCGGACGGCTCAATTGAGTACGGGTACCGGGTCCCCTTTGGAAGAATCCAAGTTTTCATCGGCAAGATTGGCGAACCAGGCCCTGAGCTGTACATCTACACTGACATCATCGAGACGGCTCAGCATGCGTGACTCGCCCGAGTTCAGCCCGCCCTGAAGTGTGCCTTCATGAGATTCATCCATGGGGTGGAATCTGAGGATAGATCGGTGTCTGGTGGTGAGACGGTTGTCTACTCCGATGGTGAGTCATCCACTGGTGACACAGATTCGATGTACCAACTGAAAGATGTCTGGATTGGGGGCTATTCTGATGGTGATAGTATTCCGGACCCCTATGAGCCGCCAAATAGGGTTGCGATTTTCATGGCCGGTGCACAGCCCACGCAGAATTCGATTGCGGCAGCAATGGTCTCCGGGTCAGCAATGGCGATGGCAGTTGGGGCAGGAGGCCCTGTGCACCCGCTGGCTCAGGTTTTGACTGATTTGCTGGATAATCTAACAACCTTCTTAATAGCGGAGGTTAACCCAGCAAATCAACTTCATCACAATGTGGAAGTTGCAAAGTTGCATGATGAGATAGCACATGCCAAAGAGGAGCTGAATGTAGAGAACGTCAGGACAGCCATGGAGCGGGCTGCCCTAGATGCTCAGGCATAGCGGATTTAGTAAGAGGCCTTCCGGCTTAGGATGGATCAAAACGCTTCAAATGAAGTCATGATGAGGAGGCATCAGTCTCGTCTACCTCCGGTGTACGAGTTCAGAAACCTCTTTTCCACGCCTAAAGCAGGGACCAGTAACCAACCAGAGATAAACTGGGTTGAAGCGCCTGGGGATGGAGCACCGGCTCAACCGCGCATGACGGAGCCGCCTCGTCTGAATAATACAACGCCTCTGTATGTGTCGACACTGCCGAGTCATTTTCTAATCCCTTGGATAACATGATCCCTACGGCGACACAACTGTCGGCTCTGCCGATTGAGGGTGAATCACCGGCAGGATGGAAATACAATGAGCCGGGGAGCTGCTCCAAATGGCTATGGCTCAATAGGCGGCTTGTTCATACAGTCGGGACCGTATCCACTCCACGCCACGTCGCAAAAGTTATAGCAGGCATATTGATGAACCGTCCGTGTTAAGCAACGGACGAAACCGCAACTCGCCTCGTGGGCATGAGCCGGCGCGTGGTGGAGGTAATGCTCAGAATGTTGTGGATCAGGGTAGAGCGCGTTGGGAGGCTGAGCTGGTGGGTCAATACGTAGCTCATCAACATTCTCCGGCTCATCCGACAGCCTCGGTGGAAACAGGCGTAACCTTCAAAACTTTGGGTGTGCCATGCTTAGTGCCGGCAGTGCGTAATGAAAGTTTGCCTAAGGATTTCAAGGGTCCTCGCAAGGTGCCTAACTATACAGCTGATTTACCCCCTGGGGCATGGGTTGAGAGTTATGAGATGGCCATGGAACTCTTGGATGTTAGTGATGCGGCATGTGCTAAGTATTTCACCATGATGTTGGATAGAACAACTCGTACTTGGTTGAAAGGGCTGCCTGCTAACTCCATTGGGTCATGGACCGAGTTGAAAGCCCGGTTTATTCAGAATTTTAAAGATACATGCAAGCAGCCTATGTCAATTGTGGATTTCGATGCCTGTGTCCAGGAAGAGGGCGAATCAACAACCCATTGGGTGCGCCGGGTCTCAACTATCCTGCACTCATCAGATCGCATCAATGTCGGTTCAACAGTATTGATGTTAGAGAAGAATTGCCATTTTCTGCCCCTTAAACAAAAACTAGGGTGGCTTAAGCGCCACTGCAGTGACATGGGGGAGATGGTGGCATCTCTGGTTAAGTATGCCGACTCTGATGGTACCAAGGACCCTGAGTCTGATGATGAAAAGCCGGGAAAGGGAAAGAAGAGTGGCAACACCAAGGGGCAGCATCATAACCCAACAAGTCATGGGGGCAATGGTAATCGCAAGGCTGATACTAGTTTGGATTTTGTGGCCAATACCAACACACAGAATTATAACCAGCGTCCTAAGGGGAGGCCAGATTAGTCTCGAGGAGGAGAAGTCAACCTAGAAGCAGTGATGAACCAGCCGCGTCCAAGGCACGGAACGAAGGAAAGCCATCTAAACATTTGTAGAAGGATTGCTTTACCATGAAGCAGTTCAAAGAGTGTCATCTTTTCTAGCATGGCCATGGCCCGAATGGCGGGTCAGATTCCGGCTCACAAGGTCCGGGTTACGGTGGTGGCGCTTCTAATTCTGGTTTCCAGGGCCACCAAAACCATCAAGGTAATCAGGGTGGTTATAATCAACAATCTGGTTAGGGGGCTCAGCAGCAGCATCAGTCTGGTTATCAATGTAATCCGAAGTAGTCGAATAGTGGGTAGTACCACGTCTTCACCACAAGTTTATGCAAGCGGGGTCAGAACCTCCATAAAAGGGTTGTGAATGCCATTGAGCCGGCAGTTCCCCGTTACTTGCGATGGTCTGAGTAGCCCATTGTCTGGAGTCGGGTGGATCACCTGCCCCGGGTTGATAATCTGGGTCACTTGGCTTTGGTGGTGGCGCCTCAAGTTGGTGGATACAAATTCACTAAGGTACTCATGGATGGGGGTAGTAGCATTAACATCCTTTACTATGATACTTTCCGTCGCATGGGGTTGACTGACAAAAGTCTTAAGCCATCCAATACTGTTTTCCATGGAGTGGTGCCTGGTAAGTCGGCGTATCCTGTACGCAAGATTGATTTGGAAGTAGCCTTTGGGGATGAACATGATTCCAGGGCCGAGAGACTAACCTTTGAAGTGGTCAAGATTAAAAGCCCGCATCATGCTCTATTTGGACGGACGGCTTATGCCAAGTTCATGGCACGACCTTGTTATGTTTATCTGCAGCTCAAGATGCCGGGTTACAAGGGGACCATCACAGTGCATGGAATCCAGAAAATAGCTTTGGAGTGTGAATAAGGTGACGCTGTTTATGCTGAGTCTGTCTGTGCAACAGAGGAATTGAAGTTCTACAAAGACAATGTTGATCCGGTGGATATGACATCTTTGAAAAAGCCAACTACAGAGCATGATCTGGTATTGAAGTTTAAGTCGGCCGATGACACTAAGCTAGTTGACTTTGTTCCTGGCGATTCATCCAAGCAGTTCTGTATCAGTGCTAACCTGGATCCAAAATAGGAAAGCGCGCTCATCGAGTTCATCCATGAGAACCGGGACATCTTTGCATGGAAACCTTCTGATATGCCAGGTGTACCGAGGGAACTCGGTGAGCACACTCTTAATATTGATCCAAAGTTTAAGCCGGTCAAGCAATTCCTTCATCGCTTCAATGACGAGAGGCTTAAGGCCATTGGTGAAGAAGTGGCCCAGCTCATAGCGGTTGGGTTCATTATTGAAGTCTTTCATCCTGAGTGCTTGGCTAATCTGGTGTTCGTACTTAAGAAGAATGGCACTTGGCGTATGTGTGTGGACTACACGGACTTAAACAAGGCCTGTCCGGCTCATCTTTTTGCTCTCCCTCGTATTGACTAAATCACTGATCCTACGGCGGGTTGTGAGTGTTTGAGTTTTTTGGATGCTTATTTTGGTTATCATCATATCAAGATGGCAGTTAAGGACCAGGAGAAGATGACTTTCATCACTCCTTTTGGAGCCTTCTATTATGTGTCTATGCCTTTCGGGCTCAAGAGTGCCTAGGCGACTTACCAACGCTATGTACAGAATTGTTTTCATGATCAGATCGGGCGCAATGTCCATGCTTATGTGGATGATATTGTGGTGAAATCCAGAAAGAAGGAAACTTTTATAGATGGTTTGAAGGAGACCTTTGACAATCTCCAGGTCTATAAAATGATGCTTAACCAGACCAAGTGTGTTTTTGGTGTGCCAGCAGGCAAGCTTTTGGGCTTTCTGGTTTCTCAACAGGGTATCAAAGCTAACCCGGAAAAAAATAAGGCTATTACTTCCCTGGCTAAGCCGGCGTGTGTCAATGATGTTCAACGTTTGGCGGGTCGTATAGTGGCTTTAAGCCGGTTGGGAGAGAAGGCTATCCCTTTGTATCAGATGATGAAAAAGATAGATTATTTTGTCTCGAGTGATGCTGCTAATGAGGCGTTTGAAGCCTTGAAGAAACAGCTGGCTGAGCCGCCGGTTCTTGCTACTCCTATTGATAAAGAGTCATTGTTATTATATGTGGCTGCTAATGCCCGGGCTGTCAGCATAGCTATTGTGGTGGAACGGAAGGAAGCAGGCAAGGAATATCCAGTTCAGAGGCCAGTCTATTACATCAGTGAAGTGCTTATTGAGACCAAGCATAGATATCCGCATTGGCAGAAGCTTGTTTATGGGGTGTTCATGGCTAGTCGAAAGCTCAAGCAGTATTTCTTTGGTCATCCTATCACTGTGGTTAGTTCTGCCCCTTTAGGGGATATTATTCAAAACAGAGAAGCCACATGTAGAGTAGCCAAGTGGGCTATTGAGCTTGGACCTCATGGTTTGAAATATATGCCTCGCACGGCCATCAAATCGCAAGCAATTGTGGATTTCATCAATGACTGGACAGAGCTGCAGATGCCTGAAGAGAATCCAGATAACATCTATTGGACTATTCACTTTGATGGTTCCAGGCAATTGGAGGGCTCGAGTTCTAGAGTTGTCTTAGCTTCCCCTTGAGGTGAAAAATTTAATTATGTTTTAAGGTTGATGTTTCCTTGTACTAACAATGCAGCTGAGTATGAAGCCTTGCTCCATGGTCTTCGGATAGCTAAGGAGATGAATTTAAGCCAGATGAGATGTTTCGACGACTCAGACTTAGTGGCTCAGCAAGTTTCGGGCAAATGGGATACTAAGGATCCACTCATGGCAGCTTATCGCTGCGAGGTTGATGCTATTGTTGGGAACTTCAAGGGTTATCAAGTGGAAGATATTGATCATAGGAAAAATGAGGAGGCTGATGCCTTGTGCAGGTTGGGGTCCCAGCGTAAGCCGGTACCACCTAACACTTTCTTGGATATTCTGCATAACCCCTCAATTAAGTTGCCTACAGAGGAAGATCTTGCTATTCCTGACCCGGAGGCACAATTGGTGGCGGCTCTTTACGCCAGTCCTGATTGGACAGTTCCATATTTGGCTTATATGACCCGAGGGGAGTTACCTGAGGATGAAACCTTGGCCAGCCAGATAACCCGATAGTATAAATCGATGACAATTGTCAACAGAGAGTTACACCATTGCAGTGTTACTGGGGCGTTTCAACGTTGTGTCTCTCCTGAAGAGGGTTGTGAAATTCTTCGCGAGATTCCTGAAGGAGATTGTGGTAATCATGCCGGCTCTAAATCTCTTGTGGCTAAAGCTTTTCGTCATGGATTTTATTGGCTGACGGCTCATGCTGATGTAGAGGATTTGGTCAGTAAATGTGATGGTTGTCAGGAATTTTCATGGCAAGCTCACGTGCCGGCTCAAGAATTGAGGATGATTCCAATTACTTGGCCGTTTGCAGTTTGGGGGCTTGATATGGTTGGGCCTTTCAAAATGTCCAAGGATAAGAAGACCCACCTTTTGGTGGCAGTTGACAAATTCACAAAGTGGGTTGAAGCAGAGCCGGTCAGTAAGTGTGACGCGGCAGTTCCTTAAAAAGGTGATTTTCCACTTTGGTTTTCCCCACAACATTCTAACTAATAAGAGCACTAATCTGTCCAAGGGAGCTATGAAAGTGTTTTGTCAATGTGAGCTTATTCGACTCGATGTATCATCAGTGGCTCACCCCCACTCCAATGGTCAAGCTGAGAGAGCCAATCAAGAAAATTTGAGAGGCATCAAGCCCCAGCTTATGGTTCCTTTGTAGAGGATGCTGGGTAGTTGGGTGGAGGAATTACCCTTTGTGTTATGGAGCATCAATACTACCCCCAACAGATTTACGAGTTACACACCTTTCTTCATGGTTTACGGAGCAGAGGTAGTTCTCCCTAGTGACATCCGTCATGACTCGCCGTGTGTGGCGGCTTATGTTGAAGCTGACAATGAGAAAGCACGTCAGGATGCACTTGACCTGTTAGATGAGGAGCATGACCTCGCAGTGGCTCGTTCGGCACTTTACTAGCAAGATTTATGCCATTATCACAGCCATCGAGTTAAAACCAGAACTTTTCAAGAAGGCGACTTTGTGCTCCGGCTTGGGTAGGGCCCTTTGTGGTCAGAAAAAATCTGAACAATGGGTCATACTACCTTATCGATTTTCGAGATCACAAGGACTCACGCACATCGGAGGAGGACACCCAACGGCCATGGAATATTGCGCATCTTAGGCCTTATTACACCTGAGCCACTGGCTCTTGTGATGTACATATTTTTGACAATGTATATATTATGATGAATATAATAAAGCCGGTATGCCTGTCGACGTTCTGGATATGGGGGCATCCAGACTTTCCTGCCTGCGGCCCACCACGTGGCTCCACCAACACACCTGGTATGGCCCAGCTTCTACACCAACAGCACAACACCCTCGCGAGGGGCCAAGCCTCACGAGGCGGACGATGCCAAGACTGGGGATCAGCCTCCTTAGGCTGGCTCCCAAGGGGCAGAGAGTTCTATGCAGGGTATACCTCACGAGGCTCAGCTGACATGAGCCATGACGACCAAGGCCAGGCGGGCGCTAGCGAGCACAGTGCGCTAGTTTCCTCTTTGGTGCAAGGGAGGCAAGCCACAGACGTGGAGTCCCGAGGAATCAACCAAAGGTTTCCATTCTGGTGCAACAAGACCAAGACCGCCAGGACGAAGGTCATCACCGAGCCCACCGCAGTGTCATGACCAGAGGCTTTTCACAGGCCGTTGTGGGATCCCTTCCCGCCAACATTTTGGAAGAGGACCAAGGCCACTATAAATAGGATCTAGCCACCACCATAGAGGGGCATCTAGTCCAGAACAGACCAGCTCTCTTGAGCTTAGGAACACCTCACCTCCTGAGGCCAGTTCATCCATTGTACTAGTTCATCCTCAGCCTTTCGAGGCAATCCACCAAAAACGCTGGGGTAGGGTATTACACCGCAAGGTTGCCCGAAGCAGGATAAACTGCTACATATCTTTGTCTCTTTGAGCTTGTCACGCTAGGCTTAGGAGATGTAACACCCCGGATGTATCTTTCCATCTTTGTAACTCCAACTCTTGCCATTTTCGGCCATGTGATATGATATTCCCTCCGTGGTTGGGTTTTGTCTTTTGTTTTTGCATTTTATTCATGTCATGCATATCATATCATGTCATCATGTACATCTCATTTGCATACGTGTTCGTCTCATGCATCCGAGCATTTTCCCCGTTGTCCGTTTCGTAATCCGACACTCCCACATGCACCGGCGCACCCCTCTTGTCTCTTTCCGTGTGCGGGTGTTGAACGTTCTCGGAATGGACCGAGCCTTGCCAAGTGGCCCTGGTATAGCACCGGTAGACCACCTGTCAAGTTTCGGGTCATTTGGAGCTCGTTTGGTACTCCAACAGTTAACCGCACTCCTACAAAGGCCTCTTTTAAGTTGCAGCCCAACACCCCTCCAAAACAGCCCAATAACCCATATAACTCCCCTCCATGCTCTCGGTCGTTCGATCACGATTGTGTGGGCGAAAAGACACCCCATTTGGACACTCCTAGCTCCCTCTACCTATAAATATGCCTCCCCATCCGAAATTCACGGGCAAACCCTAGCAATTTTTCCCTCTCCGCGCCGCCGGACGAAATCCGGACGGCCGGAGACGTCCGCCCGCCCCGCCCGGACGAATCGCCCGCTGCCACGTGGCGCCGCCGAAGCCCGCCGCAGCCCGCGCCAGGCCCGCAGGGCCCGGATCCGCAACCGCCGGCTGCCGCCTCCGCCCGAGCTCCTCCATCTCCGCCGCCGCCGCCTCGGCGCGCCGCCGTCGCGGGACCCCGCCGCTGACCGCTTCCGCCTCCGCCCGTGGCCGATCCTCCGCCGGCGCCGCCCCGGCCGAGTTCGCCATCCCGCTCGCTGGCCCGCGCCGCCCTCCGCCTCGATCCGCGCGATCCGGTCGGAGCGCCCCTCGCTTGCATCTTCTCCGACCTCCCCGGCTCCGTCCCCGACAACTCCGGCCGTCGTCGTCCCCGTCTCCGGCAAGCCGCGCCGCCGCCTCGATCCGCGCGATCCGGCCAGATCTCGAATAGGGTTGACTTCCTCGTTCCCCCCCTTCTTTTTTTCTGTCTGATATCTGCTGTTAAAATCATTGCATGTTCATTGCATCACATCTTCGTATCCGTAGCTCCGTTTCGTGCGTGTAATATGTCAAATTGTTCGCCTCGAAGAGTACATCATTTCGTTCCATTGCATCAATTGCATTTGAGCTCATCTTGATGCCCGAAATGCTGTTGGAAGAGGGCTTCATATCGTTAGTTTCAGATTCTTATCAGCACGAGCTCTTTTGTCATTTTTGCCATGATTGATGTGTGCATCCTATGGACTTGGTCCCTAAATGTGTTTTGAGCTAGGCTATGTCTTCTTTACAGAGGTGCTTACCATGTATTTTTGTGATCAATGTGGTTACTAGCACAAGCATGCAAACTAGGCTTCGTGATAATGCTAATTTTAGTCCCTGTTCTGTTGTAATTTTGATGCCATGTAAACATGTTGCTATAGAGAGATCCATGCATAATTTGACATACTTCAGTAAGGGTGTTTTGAAAACATGGTTTTGCTCTATCCATGCATGGTCCTGGTTGCAATTATGGAGTAGTCTAGCATGTCATTTTCGTGCTCTACTTATGCTTCAAATTGTTTCCTGGCAGATTGTTTACATATTATTCAATTTGGCCGAGGTTGTTGTAGTTGGTCCGGATATGATATGATGTTGTTTCTTGCCATGTATAGCTTCTATGACATGTCTTCTTGATGTATGTATGCTTAGTTTATCATGAGGTGCTCTGTAGTGAGTGCATCGAGCTCACGAAGGTGCCTTCATAATTATTTCAATGCCATGCTTTGTTTACTGAAATCTGTTAACGAAACTTGCTATGTTTACGTGGGTGCCATCATATTCTATGGTCCTTTTTGGCTTATGGTCAGTAAGGGACTTTTGATCTATGCTTTGAGTAGATTCATGCCATGTCTTATTTTGCTATTATAAGTTCCTGTAGCATGTTGAAAACCTACTCTGAACATTGCTTCGTGATACTGTTTATGCCATGTCCAACCTGATAATTTTTTGCACTTTCTCCACGCTTGTTTGAACCTGTTATGATGTGAATTAGTCGTAGCTCAGTGTTCCTCTTTTGTAAAGCATCTCCTGTAGATCATTGCCATGTGCTTTGTTTTTATGTTGGGGTGCTGTAGCATAGTTTCTTGTTGCATGCTAAGTAGCATCGTGCTGTTAATCGCAGCTTTGTGCCCTACTTGTCTTGCTTGTCATTTGCAAACCGTGCATCCGTTTCCGGTGATCTTTATATCGATTTCAACCGTAATCATCTCATCTTTCCAGCGGCATACTTGGTTTGCCAAGTTGATGCCTTGTTCATCCTTTTTCCTCCCAAAGCACGCATATGCATTGCATATCACATCTCGCATATCATGGCATGTATTGCATCATGTTGCTTGTGCATTGCACCGTGATTTATTGTGGTTCCTTTGCTTGTGTTCTTGCTTTGGGTAGAGCCGGGAGACGAGTACGTGCACGAGGAACCTGTTGAGTACGCTAACGAGGATCCAGCCTTCGACAACTCTGAGAACCTTGCAGGCAAGATGACCATACCTTCGAAATCATTTCTATCTTTGCTTGCTAGTTTTCGCTCTTTCGCTATGTTAGCCCTACCGGCCATTGTTTACCATGCCTACCTATTGCCATGTTAAACCTCTAACCATCCTGTCCTAGCAACCATTGATTGGCTATGTCACCGCTTTTGCTCAGCCCCTCTTATAGCATTGTTAGTTGCAGGTGAAGATGAAGGTTGTTCCAGGTCGGAACATGGATATTTTGGGATATCACAATATCTCCTGTTTAAATTAATGCACCTTATATACTTGGTAAAGGGTGGAAGGCTCGGCCTTATGCCTGGTGACTTGTTCCATCTTGCCGCCCTAGTTTCCGTGATACCGGTGTTATGTTCCTTGATTTTGCGTTCCTTACACGGTTGGGTGATTTATGGGACCCCCTTAACAGTTCGCTTTGAATAAAACTCCTCCAGCAAGGCCCAACTTTGGTTTTACCATTTGCCACCTAAGCCCTTTTCCCTTGGGTTTTCGCGAGCCCAAGGGTCATCTTTATTTAACCCCCCCCCCCACGGGCCAGTGCTCCTTCGAGTGTTGGTCCGAAATGAGCCGCCTGCGGGGCCACCTCGGGGAAACTTGAGGGCTGGTTTTACTCGTAGCCTGTCTCATCCGGTGTTGCCCTGAGAACGAGATATGTGCAGCTCCTATCGGGATTTGTCGGTGCATTCGGCGGCTTTGCTGGTCTTGTTTTACCATTGTCGAAATGTTTTGCGAACCGGGATTCCGAGACTGATCGGGTCTTCCCGGGAGAAGGTCTATTCCTTCGTTGACCGTGAGAGCTTGTGATGGGCTGAGTTGGGACACCCCTGCAGGGTATATAATCTTTCGAAAGCCGTGCCCACGGTTATGAGGCAGATGGGAATTTGTTAATGTCCGGTTGTAGATAACTTGGCACTTGACCTCTTTAAAATGCATCAACCGAGTGTGTAGCCGTGATGGTCTCTTCTCGGCGGAGTCCGGGAAGTGAACACGGTTTGTGTTATGCTTGACGTAAGTAGTTTCAGGATCACTTCTTGATCGCTTCTAGCTTCTCGACCGACGCGTTGCTTCTCTTCTCGCTCTCACTTGCGTATGTTAGCCACCATATATGCTTAGTTCTTGCCGCAGCTCCACCATATTACCCTTTGTCCTACCTATGAGCTTAAATAGTCTTGATCTCGCGGGTGTGAGATTGCTGAGTCCTCGTGACTCACAGATTCTACCAAAACAGATGCAGGTGCCGAGGATACTGGCGCAGATGGCGCAACTGAGCTGAAGTGGGAATTTGATGAGGCCCTTGGTCGTTACTATGTATCGTTTCCAGATGATCAGTAGAGGTGCCCAGTCGGGACGATCGGGGATCTAGCATTTGGGGTTGTCTTCTTTTCATTTGAAATTGACCGTAGCCGGTCTATGAGTGTACTTTGAATGATGTATGAACTTAATTTATGTATTGTGTGAAGTGGTGATTGTAAGCTAACTCTCTTTATCCCATTCTTGTTCATTACATGGGATTGTGTGAAGATGACCCTTCTTGCGACAAAACCACCATGCGGTTATGCCTCTAAGTCGTGCTTCGACACGTGTGAGATATAGCCGCATCGTGGCTGTTATAGGAGACTCGCGAGTAGGCAGGCTGGGCAGGTTGAGATTTCCGCACGCACCCTAGAGTTCGAACCTTTCAAGGGTTTGCGGAACCCGTAATCCGACATTTGGTGCGCCAGGTAGGGGTGCGTCGGGTCTCATCCTCCGCCAACCGGTCCTCCGCTGCTCCACCGACACCATGGCAAATGCCCCAAGGGCGCATGTTGAGCACTGGATCGTCCAGGCCTCTTCGGCGGCGCCCGCCGACGAGGAATACCTCCACTCTGCTCTACTCGCAGCGCGCACCCTACCTAGGGCGACCGGCCGTGGGGGGCGCTTGGCGTAGCCTTCTCCATTGGCGCCGCGCCGCAACCACGCCGCCGCGCGATCTGCTAACTATGCTGCAGCAACCGCACCGCATACACGCAGGGAACAGGAAAACATGCGGGCAGCAGTCATCATGGCTCGAGAGCTCTTGAGGTGCAGGCTGCTGGAAAGTGGCTGCGACGCCCTGCTGGATGCAGCATGCAGGGGAGCAGCACCATTCTGCACCATGCCCACATTGCAGGCGGTGGTGGGGGCGTGCGGTCATCCCCGACACAACCTCACGCCCCCACTCAGGGCCCCTGAAGAGCCCCTCGACGCCAGCCAGCCCCGCGGAGCATCCCTCACCCCTCTGAACATGCCACCTCAGCGTGGGACTGCTTCTGGGGACACTACTAGGGGCCGCACTGGGGCACCGACCCTCGGTCGATAGGACCCGAGGGTGACTGGACAAGGCGGGAACATGAGGCAACCGGGTGGCTGATTTGGCATGGCCAGCCCGGAAGCCTACCTTCCTGTCGCGATGGACCCGAAGCACGCATCAGGGGAGGGCCACGGCCGACCCCCCACACCAAGCTGGGCGCTTTATATACACGAGGCCGAGATCTCCTTCGAGCCGCCGCCGAGCCCCGCCAACACCTCCAACAACGACAACCTCTAGGTACAGTTAACGCCACAGGGGCGCGCTTACGTTGACCATGTATCGTAGGTGAACCAAGGCACAACTACCACCAGGACCCTCAGGACGGCAGATCCCCCGCAGGAGCACGAAGGGTGTTGGGAGCAGCGCAGGGGAAGCCCAGCGGCAGGGCCCTCCTCGCACTACGCGAAGCAGGGCCCTGCCTGGAGGTAGGTTCCATGCCGGGGAAGGCGCCGGCGAGCCCTTCCCCCGGACGGGGTGCCTACTGTCGCCGAGGGCGCCGCCAGCATCCCCCTTGCCCCTTGGACTTTTCCTGGTTTCCGATCTCCCCAACGGTTGTCGGGGGCGGTGCAGGGCGGGGTCCTCGTCGGGCGACATGAAGCAAGGCTCCGGCCTATGAAGGTCTCCACTCGTGACACTCTCACGTAATAGTGAGTAGGGCTGTACACGCCCCGGAGTCTCCTGAGCGCTGCCCTGGGGCCTCACGGGGGCTCCCACCCACGTCCTAGTGGAAGCACCATGCTTCGTGCTGGCCGTCGACACTGTCACAAATAACTATGCCCAGCCAGTGGAAGAACTTAGCTCCGCACTGGTGAGAAGAACTGAAGACTAGCTAGGTGCCGGACGCAGCCAATTGCTTTTGCCTCCTTTTTTGTACCTGTCTATCGGCTTTTTGGAGTGAACTTGTTTCGCGTGCATTTATAAAAATGGGGGGAGCTTTTTCTCGTCTTGCTTTCTGTTCTTGCTTTCTTCGGAGTTCGTGCCTGCTACCCTGCCCTAGAGCTCCTCGCAAGCGGGGGCTGGGTACGGTGTGCGCATCGGGATTGATCGTTTCCCCCCCGGGGGCTCAGGAGTGCGGCTGCCATGCGCGCCCACCTTGCCACGGTCCGGCAGTTGACTCCTCGCGAGGCACCCCAGGACAGGTCAGCAGGCTCCTCGCGGATCAGGTCCTCACGAGCCTGCGGCAGGCACACCTCGGGAGGACAAATGTTTACACAACGTCAGGACTCGCACGAGACTCACGGAGCCAGAGATAAGTCACAACCTCTATCCCGCCTAAGGCTGCGAACCTGAGGGGTCGCCCCACGGCATCGTTTTAAGGCATGTCATAATTATGTACATCACAGTCACAAGGGGCCCCCCTTTTAAAACGCCCTCACAAGGGAATTTCCAAGTTTTGCCATACATGTTAAAGCAAGCAGAAGTGCAGGTCTAGCCGAGCACGCCCTCTTCGTCCATGCTGCTCACGCTGCCAGAGTCCGGCAGTTATCCGCCTCGTCACCACTGCCCGTACCACCCGCTCCGAGCATGAGCACGGCTGTGTCGTCCTCAGGAGCCAGCTCCTTCCCAAGGCGTCCACATGCCTGTCCACCCACTTCGCGAGCTTGTCTAGGGTAGCCACCGACACGGGGGCTAGCACGGTGTTGAAATCAAAGTTGGAGTCGCGGCCCAGGAGATTGCCGAAGACGCACGAGAGCGCATGCCCGAGGAGGCTCTGGCTCCTCTCCTTGACAAGTTGGCGAGCCCTTGCGGCCTGATCCTCCAAGCGGGTCACCAGATCAGTGAAGAAGCTAAGATGGCTGGCTTAGTCGCTCTCGTGCGGGTGAGGAGCGCTCTCATTGCAAATAGCATCCAAGGCATGGTTAGCCCTCACGTGCAGACATTGGAGCATGGAGCGGTGCTCGCGTTCCAGGGTCTGGCAGTGGCTCTTTTCACTCGAAGCCTTCTTCAGGAGGGAGGCGGTGTCCTCGACTTGCTTCTAGAGAGAAGATATCTCGGCGCGGGCAGAACTCAAAGCAGATTCGAAAGAAGTCAGGGATGCTTGGGCGGCGCTTTCGCGCTGTTTCACGGATTGCAGATTCCCTTTCAGAGTGGCAGTCCTACCCTCAAGCTTGGCCTTGAGCAGCTCTAGATACAAGCGGTGACCCTCATCCAAGTCAGCACGCGCCTTCGCCACCCTCTCCTCCACCTCCAGCTGGACCTGGGCTTCTCGGGCGGCGACGATATCCTCAGTCGCGGCACCTTGGCGCTCTCTCACCTCCAGCCTCTCCAGCGCCAGGCTATGTTCCACGGTCTCCAACGTCAAGTCATCATGGAGCCTCAGGAGCTCTGCCTCGGCAAAGGCCGCCTCGTTTGGTGAGGAGGCCAGGAGGGCGCGACGCTCCTCAACCTCCCGTTCAATGGCCGCATTTGAAGATAGAAACTCCCGTTCCTCCTCCTCGGCCACCTCGCGATGACGGTTGATGGCCTCGGCCTCCTCCATCACTACAAAAAAATACACTTCCATGATGATACATGTTTGTCACAGTAGGTCGCGTTTTTGTCATGCATGTACATCCATGACGATTTTATGACAGAATCAAGATAGTCATACCTGTGCTATCGTAGAAGTGTTCCATGACATTACCAAAATTATCATCACGGAAGTGTCCACTTCCATGACGATAAATCGCGCGTCACAGAAGTGCTTTCGTCAAGAGTGACTGACACATGGCATCCACTGTAATGGAATGCCGTTAAGCTATCGGGTCGGGTTTTGGATCCGATAACCCGTTAACAGCCCGGACCAATGGGAAATTTCCAGGTGTAAAATTCTGATTGGCCGAAGGGAACACCTGTCAGCTCGTCAGTGGTCCAGATGTCACCCGTCCATTGGAGGAGACATGCCTATGATACATCGACACGTGGCTGGGCCCAACAAAGGCCCATATAGGTTAAAAGGCCGGCCCAGTCAAAGGCCCGTAGTACTTAATCGGGTACTAGTGGGCCAGCCCAATAATAGCATGCTTAATAAAGGCCCATTTACGGCCCGAAGCCAGATCTGGCCCTTTAATTGTTCAGCCAAAATTTGGGCCCATTTACTGCCCGAAGCCAGATCTGGCCCGTTAATTGTTCGCCTAATAATTGGGCCCATTTGAGGCCCGAAGCCAGATCTTGCCCGTAATTGTTTGCCGAATGTTTTGGCCCAACTATGGCCCATTGACTTTCAGCCTGTTAGAGGCCTGATGTAGACATGGGCCCATTTCAGCCCGGTGTGACTTTCGGTCTGTTTGAGGCCTGATGTAGACATGGGCCTATTTCAGCCCGGTGTGACTTTTGGCCTGGTAATGGCCCGTGCTGCCCACGGGCCATATATGGTCCGACGGGACATCGGGCTCACTAATGGCCCATGCTAAAGGTGGCAACAGTTAAGCCCAACGTGACTTTGGGCCTGTTAAAGGCCTGTCGCGTAATTCGGCCCGTTGATGCCTGTACTAAGCTTTCGGCCTCTTAAAGGCCCATGATATCAGTGGGCCAACTAAGGCCCGAGATATGTTTCGTCCTGGTAACGGCCCGTGAGCTAACTGGGCCCAAAATGGCCCGCTCTACATTTCAGCCTGCTGAAGGCCCGTCGACGACTAATAAAAATTGAGACCCAACATGCATTTTGGCCTGCTAAAGGCTCGTGGTTTCATCTCGGCCGTAACAGGCTAGTACAATATTCAGCCTGTTAATGGCCCAACGCTACCTGGGCCAAACTAAGCGCTGGGTTGACAAAAGGCCCAACTAAAATATAGGCCGGTGTAAGTTTGGGCCTGGCGCAATGTGTGAAGTCCCCAATCATTCGGGCCCAAGAAAGACGCAAACTGGCCCAATTGTGGCCCGCTAAAAACCAGGCCCGTTAGAGTCGAATGTTTCGGCTCGGTTGACTACATCTGATTTTTTTCAGATAGCGAATGATGACAGTAACTAGTAGGAATTAAGAACATACCTACTCTATACAATAAAGAAATTACGGCATAGTAACTAAGAATAAACCTATACTATACAATAAAGGATTTAAGGTATATTACATCCACTGGGCATCAAAGTTCGCCACCAGTGATCATAAAGCGCAACAAAGAAGCAGATTACAAAAACTGGGCACCATTGCAGCGTAACAAAATAATACTAAACCGAGACCACTTCCAAGACATTTCAAGAAAGGTTAGCCTTGCGGGGGAACTGCTGCACAAGCTGCTGAGCAAGGCTGTGAGACCGGCCTAGCATGTCGGTCATAGCTTCCAGGTGTAGCTGTTTAGCGATGAGGTTCTCATTGGTGTTCTCTGCAATATTTCTTAGAGATAGGACTTCAAGTCGAAGTTGAGTTGCAGAATGCCTTTCTGCTAGAACTTGGGACTGAAGAAGTCGAACTGATTCAGACAACGAATTTTGTGAGCTTGTCTAACTGCTAGTTTCAAGTAACTTGAACACTGCATCAAGACAAGACTTTGGGGTTGTCTAGCTCCGTTAGTGCAAGAAAGAAAAACCACCACATAAGGTATTGTAATGAACTCATTCTTTATTTATATTGGTGTTAAACCTAATTTATTCCAACTTCTCTATGGTTCATACCCCTCGATACTAGCCATAGATGCATCAAAATAAGCAAACAACACACTAAAAACAGAATCTATCAAAAACAGAACAGTCTGTAGAAATCTATAACTTTAGAATACTTCTGGAACTCCAAAAATCCTACCAAAATAGGAAGTCCTAGGAAATTTCTCTATTGATCTACAGCAAAAACAATCAACGCAAAATCACGTTTCTGTGATTTATTGAATTTTTTATCGTGCGTGCAAAGTTTCTGTTTTTCAGTAGAATCAAATTAACTTTCACCGAAGGTTATCCTATAGGTTTTGCTTGGCACACATACTAACTAAAACATAAAAAAAACATCTAACCAGAGGCTAGATTAATTATTTATTACTAAATAGAAGCAAAAATCAAGGAACAAAAATAAAATTGGGTTGCCTCCCAACAAGCGCTATCATTTAACGCTCCTAGCTAGGCATAAAAGCGAGAATAGATCTAAGTGTTGCCATAATAATAAGATAGATCACGAAAACTCATTTCATATTCCCTACGTTCAGCAGCAAGTTTTCTTTGAGGCAAGCAAAAGTAATCAAAAGGGATAAATTTAATAGGACAGAAGTCCCGAAGATCAATCTCGGGAGGTATGGGTTCCTCCTTTGGCCCTTCATATTGCACAACCAATTCATCATTATAAGCATTCTTTTGGCAGAACTTTGTAAGCCCATACTCAAGAGAATATCCTAACTCATTATTTCGAATAGAAAAATCATTGTTAAGTTCGGAAATTCTATCAACTAGAACATTGGTAGGAACCTTTTTTCTAAGGTTTTCATTAAAAGCAGTATAGTCTAAAGATTGAAAATGCATAATTTCCTCTTGATCAAAGAGGATTGCCTCTATAGGAGGATGGCCAGCGTCCACCCTATAGTGCGCAAATATTTCTTTGGCATCTTCTATTATAAATCTGAACTCATGTGCCAAAAAGATAGTAGCGGCGCGCTTACCAGAAGAATGCTCAATATTGGAAAATTCTAGGAAAATCATTTGTATGCAAGGGTGCATGTGCATAAACTGTCTTTCAAGTTCAACTATAAGCATGACAATAGCATCTGCAAGACTATTAGTTCTATGAAGAATAGAACCACCCAAAGAAGGTAAAGCACCGGCACAAGTAAAGAAACCTTGAATAACCCCTTTTCCAATAATATTACCACTACCGATCCGAATTTTTTTTGTATGTAAGATAGTGGGTTCTTCAGCAAAAGTATCAAAAATTTCCATGTTATTATTGTCCATATTGACGAAAATCTCCCTAGCTTCAGACATAGTGACAACAAGCAAGCGAAGAAGAGGCAAACGTAAAAGAGAGGGAAAATAAAACGCCAAGCGTGAAGTGGGGGAGAGGAAAACGAGAGGCAAATAGAAAATAATGTAATGCGAGGGAGATGAGTTTGTGATGGGTACTTGGTATGTCTTGACTTGAGTGAAGACTTCCCCGGCAACGGCGCCTGAAATCCTTCTTGCTACCTCATGAGCATGCGTTGGTTTTTCCCTTGAAGAGGAAAGGGTGATGCAGCAAAGTAGCGTAAGTATTTCCCTCTGTTTTGAGAACCAAGGTATCAATCTAGTAGGAGGATCCTCAAAAGTCCCATGCACCTACACAAACAAAGAAGAACCTCGCAACCAACGCCATAAAGGGGTTGTCAATCCCTTCACGGAAACTTGCAAAAGTGAGATCTGATAGAGATAATATGATAAGATAAATATTTTTGGTATTTTTATGATATAGATTGGAAAATAAAAGATGCAAATAAAAGTAGATGGAAAACTTATATGATAGAAGATAGACCCGGGGGCCATAGGTTTCACTAGTGGCTTCTCTCAAGATAGCATAATTATTACGGTGGGTGAACAAATTACTGTCGAGCAATTGATAGAAAAGTGCATAGTTATGAGAATATCTAGGCATGATCATGTATATAGGCATGACGTCCGCAACAAGTAGATCGAAACGATTCTGCATCTACTACAATTACTCCACACATCGACCGACTCCTGCCTGCATCTAGAGTATTAAGTTCATAAGAACAGAGTAACGCGTTAAGCAAGATGACATGATGTAGAGGGATAAACTCATGCAATATGATATAAACCCCATCTTTTTATCCTCGATGGCAACAATACAATACGTGCCTTGCTGCCCCTGTTGTCACTGGGAAAGGACACCACAAGATTGAACCCAAAGCTAAGCACTTCTCCCATTGCAAGAAAGATCAATCTAGTAGGCCAAACCAAAATGATAATTCAAAGAGACTTGCAAAGATAACCAATCGTACATAAAAGAATTAAGAGGAGATTAAAATATTTCTCATAGATAAACTTGATCATAAACCCACAATTCATCGGATCTCGACAAACACACCGCAAAAAGAGTTACATCAAATAGATCTCCAAGAAGAGGAAGGAGAACTTTGTATTGAGAATCAAAGAGAGAGAAGAAGTCATCTAGCTAATAACTATGAACCCGAACGTCTGTGGTAAACTACTCACAACTCATTGAAGAGGCCTTGGAGATGATGTAGAGGCCCTCCATGGTCGATTCCCCCTCTGGTGGAGCGCCGACGAAGGCTCCAAGATGGGATCTCGTGGATATAGAAGGTTGCGGCGGCGGGATTAGGTTTTCATGGTGCTCCTGGATGGTTTCGGGGTACGTAGATATATATAGGAGGAAGAAGTAGGTCGGTGGACGCTCGAGGGGCCCACGAGGGTGGGGGGCGTGCCCACCCTTATAGGGCGTGCCGGGCACCCTCGTGATCGCCTCGCTCGTTGCTTGATGTCCACTCCAAGTCTCCTGATTTGCATTTGTTCCAAAAAGATCGCTCCCAAAGGTTTCATCCCATTTGGACTCCGTTTGATATTCCTTTTCTGCGAAACACTGAAATAGGCAAAAAAACAGCAATTCAGGTTGGGCCTCTGGTTAGTAGGTTAGTCCCAAAAATGATATAAAAGTGTAAAGTAAAGCCCATAAACATCCAAAACAGGTAATATAATAGCATGGAACAATCAAAAATTATAAATATGTTGGAGACGTATCCGGATGCCCCGGTTGGCATCTCATCTTTCTTCTTCAACAATTATCAGTATGCGTCGGTTTTTGTTTTGTTCACATGATTTGTGTCCCTTGGGTTTTTCTTTTTCTTTAAGAACCATGCTAGTATGACATAGCCCTTCATTTATTTGTAGAATTCTTCATGTGCTTAACTTATATCTTTTGAGTATGGTTTTACATAATGCTTCGGGTGCTTCACTTATATATTTTGATCTTGGACATTGGTTAGTCTATATTAATTGTAGAATGCTCCATGATCTTCACTTATATCTTTTGGAGTATGAATAATACTATCAGCTAAAGTGGGTTTGGAAGAGTGTCAACTTTAGGAATTAGTGATCCCACTATTTTGGAGGGTGTTTAATCTTAGTGTGATATTTATGAAAGTGGATTTGGAAGAGTGTCAACTTTAGTTAGTAATGATTCCACTATTTCGGAAGAGGTTCCAATTGATTATGAGAACAAAGTTGCTATCTATGATGATTAATGTGATGACATGTATGCTATAAAGAATAATGTTAACCATGAAACTTGTCATCATGATTTTAATTTTCAGTTGGATTATGCCTCACATGACGGTTATTTTGTTGAGTTTGCTCCCACTATTCCGAATGAGAAGAATTTTTGCTTATGTGGAGAGTAGTAAAATTTCTATGCTTGTAGGTCATGAAAAGAATGCTTTATGTGATGGTTGTATTGTTAAACTCATTCATGATGCTACTGAAACTTATTATGAGGGAGGAATATATGCTTGTAGGAGTTGCAATAATATCAAGTTTTCTCTCTATGTGCTTAAAGTTTCGAAGTTATACTTGTTTTGCCTTCCTATGCTAGTTGATTCTTGTTCCCTTAAATTGTGTGCTCACAAAATCCCTAGGCATAGGAAGTGGGTTAGTTTTAAATTTCCTAGTCATGTTCTTCATGATGCTCTCTTTATGTTTCAATTCTTATCTTTTATGTGAGCATCATTGAAATCATCATGCCTAGCTAAAAGGCATTAAAGAAAAGCGCTTGTTGGGAGACAACCCAATATTTACCTTTACTGTTTTTGTGTGTCCACATTATTAAGCTACTGTAGTAATAATGTTTTATAGCTTTTGTTTCAATAAAGTTCCAAGTAATATCTTTGGGAAGACTTGGGTGAAAGTTAATGTGATCTTGCTGTAAAAAACAGAAACTTTGCGCTCACACGATTAGATGTCATATTTTACAGAAGAGTGCTTTTGAGTTGATTCTTTTTGAAGAAGATTAATAGACAAATTCCTCACGTCCACCAATTTATTTCAGAATTTTTGGAGTACATAAGTATGGTTGTTGTTCAGATCATTACAGACTGTTCTGTTTCTGGCAGATTCTGTTTCTAATGCATAGTTTGCTTGTTTTGTAGTTTCTATGGCTTATATTGCTCAATAAATTGTAGAAATGATATGGTACAGTAGGCATTGTGTGAGAACAATTATTAATCTTGTCTTTGACAGTACCAAAGTGAATGATTTACTCTTTATCATACTAACCCATCTCACGAAGTTCCGTTAAGTTTTGTGTGATTGAAGTTTTCAAGTTTTGAGTGAGATATCGATATGAGGAGAATAAGGAGTGGAAAGACTCTAAGCTTGGGTATGACCAAGGCACCCCAAGGTAATATTCAGGGAAGACTCAAGCGCCTAAGCTTGGGGATTCCCCGGAAGGCATCTCCTCTTTCTTCTTCAAAACCATTGGTATACCTCACCCGGAGCTATATTTTTATTCGTCACATGATATGTGTTTTGCTTGGAGTGTATTTTCATTTTACTTGCTGTTTGAATAAAATCATTGGATCTGAAATCTTGAATGAAAAAGAATCCTGCCATGGCTAGTTAATTATTTGAGTACTCAGTGTTCTTCACTTATATCTTTTTGGAGTAGTTTGCAATTTACTCACGTGCTTCACGTATATCCTATGAGTAAATGGTTGAATGAATTGAATATCATAAATCTAAATTTATATATGTTTAATATGCTTATAACATGGGGAGTAATGACTTCACGCATAATAATTATAGGTAGTAAACTTATTGAAAGTCAGCAAACGCAGCATTGGTCACTTGAAGAATTCATGAAAGAATATTAAAGGAAGAGAGATTTCATATATGAATATACTATCTTGGAAATATTTTGTAATTGTGAGCACTCATTAAAATATGACATGTTAAAAGGTTGACGTTGGACAAGGAAGATAACTTAATGGGATATGTTTTCCTATATCCGAAACATTATATTGTCTTGGATCATCGAACATGTTGAGCTTGCCTTTCCCTCTCATGCTAGAAATACTACTTGTGCTTACAAACATCCCTTAAACTAGTTTTGCCATGAGAGTCCACCATACCTACCTATGGATTGAGTAAGATCCTTCAAGTAAGTTGTCATCGGTGCATGCAATAAAAAATTGCTCTCTAAATATGTATGATCTATTAGTGCAAAGAAAATAAGCTTTATACAAACTTGTGATAGGGAAGAAATAAAAGCGACGGACTGCATAATAAAGGTCTGCTATGACATATAATGATATAAGTGAAGAACACTGAGTACTCAAATAATTAACTAGCCATGGGAGGATTCTACTCCAAAAAATACTCCAAAAAGATGAATTGCAATTGTTTGATGACTAAGAGCATTGTTTGTTAGATTTCAAGAAAGTTTATGATCTATACATTAACATGTGAATAGCTTGTTACTTGATCATGAAAAGTTTTATGAGATGAGCTACTGTTATGACATATAATGATGCTAGAAAAGGTGATTGAAATTATCATTGGTCAAACTTGTGCACCTGCTGCATTCACACTTCATAAATTATTTCTTTTATCATTTACCTACTCGAGGACAAGCAGGAATTAAGCTTGGGGATGCTGATACGTCTCCAACGTATCTATAATTTATGAAGTATTCATGCTATTATATTATCCATCCTACATGTTTTATATGCATTTATATGCTTTTTATATGATTTTTGGGACTAACCTATTAACCTAGGGCCCAGTGCCAGTTTCTGTTTTTTCCTTGTTTTTGAGTTTTACAGAAAAGGAATACCAAACGGAGTCCAATTGGCGGGCCAATTTTTAATGATTTTTATGGACCAAAAGAAGCCCCTGGAGTAAAAGAGTTGGTCCAGAAGAGTCCCAGGCTTCCCACGAGGGTGGGGGGCGCGCCCACCCCCCTAGGCATGAGCCCCTATCTCGTGGACGACTCAGAGACCCCCCTGACGTGAAACCGACGCCCAAAATTCCTATAAATACAGAAACCTCCAGAAAATAACCTAGATCGGAAGTTCCGCCGCCGCAAGCCTCTGTAGCCACGAGAAATCAATCTAGGCCCTCTCTGGCACCCTGCCAGAGGGGGCCATCATCACCAGAGGCCATTGGGAAGGATCTCGGAGGGGCCATCATCACCATGAAGGCCAAGGACTAGAGGGGGGACCTCTCCCCATCCAGGGAGGAGGCCATGGAGGAGGAAGCACAAGGGGGAGAACCTCTCCTCCTCTCTCTCGGTTGAGCCGGAGTGCCATCGGGAGGGGAATAGTCACCGCGGTGATCGTCTTGATCAGCATCACCATCCTCATCTCTTTTATGCGGTCCACTCTCCCGCACCCCGCTGTAATCCTACTTGAACATGGTGCTTTATGCCACATATTATGATCCAATGATGTGGTGCCATCCTATGATGTTTTGAGTAGATATCTTTTGTCTTTGGGTTAATTGATGATCTAGATTGGTATGAGTTGTATGTTTTATTTTGGTGCTGTCCTATTGTGCCCTCCGTGTCGCGCAAGCGTGAGGGATTCCCACTATAGGGTGTTGCAATACGTTTATGATTCGCTTATAGTGGGTTGCTTGAGTGACAGAAGCATAAATCCGAGTAAGGGGGTTGTTGCGTATAGGATAAAGGGGACTTGATGCTTTAATGCTATGGTTGGGTTTTACCTTAATGGTCTTTAGTAGTTGCGGATGCTTGCTAGAGTTCCAATCATGGATAGGATCCAAGAAGAGAAAGTATGTTAGCTTGTGCCTCTCCATCATATGAAATTGCAATGACGACCACCGGTCTTGTTAACAATTGCCTAGGATAATTCCGCACACCGACCCATCATTATTCCACACTCGCTATTTATAATATTAAGTAATATATTCTAACTTTATTATACAGCAGCTACTTTTATGTTTTAGCTCTCCGATATCTTGCAAAGTTTTCCTCTTCATACCCACAACATAGTTTTATTTCTCATTTCTAGTTGGAAGCAAACATTCGGTGTACGTAAAGTCGTATCAGTGGCAGATAGGACTTGAGAGAATATTGATCTTACCTTTAGCTCCTTGTGGGTTCGACACTCCATACTTATCACTTCCACCTTTGGGAATTGCTACGATTATTCCTTGCACTTGGAGATTATCAATGGAGGCTTACGTGGATGAAGTGAGGAAGTTGGAAGAGCACTTTAACGGTCTACAAGCAGAGCATGTTCCTTGAGCAGAGAACATCATTGCCGATAACTTGTCAAAGCGTGCTGCCCTCAAGCTACCTGTGGAACCAGGTACCTTTGTGCTTCAATTGACTCAGCCAGGGAAGAACATGCAAAGGAAGGCGGGCCCCAGCAAATACTTTCCCGCAGAGCTCCCAGGATCCACCGGCAAGGAGGTTGCCGGGTACCCCAAGCTTGTCAGGTAGCAGCAGCCTCCCACATAGGGTTAAGAGCCCTTGTCATCAAAGCATTCCGACAAGGTTTCTTCTGGCCCACTGCCCTCTAGGATGCAACGGCACTAGTAACCAAGTGTGAAGCGTGCCAGTTTCATTCAAAAAAGCTTCATCAACCAGCCCAGGCTCTTCAAAAAATTCCTCTTTCCTGGCCTTTTTCGGTCTGGGGGCTCGACATACTGGGCCCCTTTCCCCATGCTGCCGAGGGCCTTGAGTACTTGTATGTTGCGATTGACAAGTTCACAAAGTGGCTGGAGGTGGAGCTAGTGAGAAAGGTAACAGCGCAGTTGGTTGTCAAGTTCTTCAAGGGACTCGTTTGTCGTTTTGGTGTGCCAAACAGAGTCATCACTAACAACGGCACATAGTTCACGAGCCGCACCTTCATGCAGTATATCCAAGACCTTGGTAGCAAAGTTTGCTTTGCTTCTGTTGCTCATCCAAGGAGCAATTGCCAAGCAGAAAGGGCAAATGTTGAAGTGTTGCGAGGCCTCAAAACGAGAACTTTCGACAAGATGCGCAAGTGTGGAAGGCGCTGGATTGATGAATTGCCAAGAGTTCTTTGGTCAATCAGAATGACACCAAATCGAGCCACTGGCCAGACACCCTTTGCCCTCGTATACAAGGCAGAAGCAGTTATCCCCATGGAACTCATATACGGGTCACCTCGAGTGCTTGCTTATGTGAGCTTGAGCAAGAGAAGTTGCACCAAGATGATGCAACGCTCCTTGAGGAAGATCATCTTCGAGCTGCTGTGTGAGCTGCTCGCTACCAGCAAGCCTTGCGCCCCTATCATAGCTGCGGGGTTTACACCTGAAGCCTTGAGGAAGGTGACCTTGTTCTTCGGCGTGTTAAGTCTGCCAAGAATTCAAAAAAGTCAACGCAAAAGTGGGAAGGCCCCTATTGAGTAATACAAGTCACCAGGCTCGGTGCAGTCCGCTTGGAGACCGAAGATGGAATTCCGGTGAGCAATTCCTAGAATATTGAACATCTTCGCAAGTTTTACCCGTAGGGCGCGGTTCCCGGGAGCTCCGGCAACCCCCCCCCCCTTTGTACTAGCCTTGTCGGCAAGGCATGTAACCCTATGTACAGAGCCAAGCGCAGACCCAGTGCGTAGTCAGATAGCTTTTAGTATGTACAGTTTCCTGCTAGTTTCCATGTTTATATATATATATGTGTGTGTGTGTGTGTGTGTGTGTGTGTGTATACATGCATGCTTTCCCAGGACACTGTGCTACCTTAATCCTAGCAGGTACTAAGGAACAGGCAAGGCTCCGTGCCCCTCTCTTCTCCTCCTTTTAGCTACAATGACAGCGCTCCGGCAAAAAATTGAGAAGACTGCCCACCACGTCATCCCCGACAACCTAAACAGATAAAGTTCACCCCTTGTCCATCCATATTCATAACTTGTGACTTGTGCATCAGAAAACCTCGCCACTCTTTTTAGACTTAGGTGCTCCCATCCCTGATTTGAACGCTGCTTCGGTCGGAATGGTCGTAGTAGCCTTCGATAATAAGAGATTGGTAGGGGCTAGGCCCTTTGTTTGTAACCCGGAAGATGTGATTATCTGACAGGCACAAAGGGCACCGGCAAGATAGCTTGCTAGACTCGTTTATTTTAAGGAGGCATTCGCCTCCGCATGGACGTATACGTGCGTGAGTTCCCAACAAAAACTCATCTTTTCCATTGATATGCTTATACGAGTACAAATGTTACAAAACATAAGCATGGGCTCGGGATATTACATTTTCTAGAAAGTTAAGATTTGGAAAGTGCCTACAGATTGAAAAAAAGATAAGTGCCCCATAATCCCCGTTCTTGCCCCATTCCTCCCCAGGCACGGCAGACAAAAAAAGGTGACAGGCGAGTGAGTCCTGGATTATGGGGTCCTCGGAGAGCCAGCCTATGTGACATGGGCCGGATTAACGGGTCGTGAAGATACAAGAACAGAAGGCCTCCTCCCCCGTGTCCGAATGGGGCTCTCCTTTGCATGGACGACAAGCTTGGCATCCGGGTGTATAGTTTCCTTCCTCTGTAAACCGACTTTGTACAACCCTAGTCCCCTCCGATACCTATATAAACCGGAGGGTTTAGTCCTCAGGGGGGGATCACAATCATACAGGCTAGACATCTAGGGTTTAGCCATTACGATCTCGAGGTAGACCAACTCTTGTAACCCCTATACTCTTCAAAGTAAATCAAGCAGGAAGTAGGGTATTACCTCCATTAAGAGGGCCTGAACCTGGGTAAACATTGTGTCCACTTCCTCCTTGTTACCTTCGATCCGTAGACGCACAGTTTGGGACCCCCTACCCGAGATCTTCTGGTTTTGACACTGACATTGGTGCTTTCATTGAGAGTCCCTTTGTGCCGTCGACAGAAGGATTGATGGCTCGCCTTGTCATCAAAGACAGCATCACTTCCGGAGAAGCCCTAGCTTTAGGGCAAACTCTTCGACTCGGCAGCTTCATTATGGGCGCTCGCCCGGTCGTCAAGCCAGAAGCAGCCCAACTCATCGTCAAAAATCGCCTCCGCGTCGGCCCTGAATACTCCGAAAAGATGGATCCGGCAGATGTATCGGCCTTAGATGAACTTCTTGATCGCATCGCTGCCCTGGGGGTCACAATCGACTATGATTAGATTGGGCTTAAACCCGATCAGAGAGAAATCAGATCTCCGCCGATCACCCATCATGTGGCAATCATGGAGGAATAAGCCGACAATGACTCTTCTCCTACATTGAGAATGAAGTATGTTCGGGTTTCCGAACCCGGAGAACCAGACTCCCATCTTCTGGAAGACACTTCTTGTCCTCCGAACATGGAACCTGGCGCTAAGCCTAAAAACAAACCGGATGCTCCGGATCCCAGGCCTATAACCTTGGAAATTCTTCGGAACTCGAATTTCTCAGTGGGTCAGGATTCGAATTTGAAACCGCCCACCCACCACAAACAATATTCCCCAAGCAACTCCAGTCCTCTAGACATATGTGACTTAATGTATGTGCGGCAGCAGCCTCAGGAAACAGTCCACCACTTTTGGGCTAGATTCCTACTTGTTAAAAACAAGATCAAGGATTGTTGTGACGACGACGCGATCTCGGTATTTTGCAAAAATTGCACGGATGGGGAAATCCTCAATGCCCTCAACCGCCGTCGCGTACTGCACTTTGCCAGTTTGGCACACATAGTACAGAAGTACTGCACAATGGAAAGCGCCTGGAAAACCCAGACAGCCCGCTGGGAACTGCAGGCCTTTAGGCCATCCCCCGGACGGGCAAAGAGCATACACCCTCGTGGAGCACCCAATAATCATCCCGTGGACAAGAAAATTAATCCTGTTATGGGGCATAGAACTGTCCTCAAGGAATGGCTCGACAAGCCCTGCAAAATTCACATGACGCCGGAAAACGAACCAATGCATAGCGTTTGAGCATGTTGGATACTCCGGCAGGTGGCCAAAAGCGGCGATGGTCTCCTCACCAACAACACTCCAGAGAACTATTCTTCGGAGGACAATGATCCTAAAGTGTTCACGGTCTTTGAGACCTTTTCTTCGAATAATCGGCAAAGAGGACGCTCCGCGACCTCACCGAAGTCTGCCACGTGGCAGCGGTAAATCCTTGGAACGACACGGCGATCACTTTCAACGCCGATGACGAATCAAGAGCTCGCTCAGTCCGGGCACCAGCCGCTTTGGTCCTAAACACAATCATAGACGACTTTCGGCTTACTAAAGTGCTCATGGATGGCGGTAGCGGACTAAACCTCATTTACGAGGACACGCTCAATAAAATGCAAATGGACAGGAGTCGCATTGAGCAAAGTAACACAACCTTTCGTGGCATTATTTCCAGTCGAGAAGCCAGATGCTCGGGAAAAATCAAACTCGACGTGGTATTCGGCACACCGGAGAACTATAGGTCCAAAGAGTTACTCTTCCATGTGGCACCATTCAACAGCGGGCATCATGCTTTTCTAGGGCGAGACGCATTCACGCGCTTCCAGGTCGTACCCCATCACGGGTATATGAAGCTCAAAATGCCTAGGCCCAATGGAATTATCACTATCACCAGTGATCCGGACATAGCACTTCACACCGAAAACAAAACGGCCTCTCTGGACCTTGAGATATTATCCGAGGCCCTCGCGACTGAGGAATTGTCCACTCTACGTTCCACAGTAGATGGGGATGACGTAATCCTCGACAAGAGATCCAAATCTACTTCCTTCAAGCCAGCGGATGAAATAGTAAAATTTCAGGTCCACCCGACGGACCCCAGGAAAACATATTCCATTGGGGCACAGCTGGATCCGACAGTGGACGCTGCATTACGTGCATTCCTGCGTGAGAACTGGGACATTTTTGCCTGGCACCCTTCGGATATGCCAGGTATCCCACGAAGACTAGCCGAGCATAGTCTCAATATACTAAAAGGATACAAACCCGTCAAACAAACTCTGCGCCGATTCTCTGAACCCAAACAACAGGCTATGGGGGAGGAGCTAGCCAAGCTACTCGAATCCGGGTTTATCAGAGAGATCAAACATCCGGGCTGGCTAGCAAACTTGGTGATGGTACCTAAGAAGGATAAATCCTAGTGCTTGTGTGTCGATTTCAAAGACCTTGACAAGGCTTTCCCTAAGGACCCGTCCCCACTACCTCGAATCGACCAGATTATTGATGCAACCACAGGGCATGATTCCTTGTGCTTCCTCGATGCATATTCCGGATATCATCAAATTAAGATGAAATAATACGAACAAGCCACCACGGCATTCATCACTCCGTATGGGCCCTTCTGCTTTAGCACTATGCCTTTCAGGCTGAAGAACACCGGCACCACCTACCAACGCATGATTCAAACATGCCAAGAAAAATAGATCTGCAAAACTATGGAGGCAAATGTAGATGAAGTATTCATCAAAACCAAACATGTTGATACAGAGGTGGATGACTTACGCCTTACATTCGACAACCTGCGAGCATATGACATACGACTCAATCCGGAAAAATGCTTTTTCGGTGTTCTAGCCGGAAAGCTGCTTGAGTTCATTGTCTCCAATAGAGGAATCGAGGCAAATCCCGCTAAAATCTGAGCCCTATCACAGTTGGCAACACCAACAGATCTCAAGCAGGTCCAAAAATTAGCTGGGTGTGTGGCAGCTTTAAGCCGTTTTATGTCCAGATTAGGGGAAAAGGCCATTATATATATCTATATTGCTTGCTAGGCTGCACTGACCACTTCGTGTGGACGGACGCTGCCACAGCCGGACTGGAAGAAATAAAAGCTCTGCTAGCGAGTAACCCAATCCTGGCCACACCAAACATCGGGGAACCGATGCTTCTCTACATATCTGCAACTCACCAGGTGGTGAGTGCGGTGCTCGTCTCCGAACGAGAAGAGGGACATAAATTCCTACTTCAAAAACCAGTATATTATGTATCGACGGTCCTTACACCATGCAAATCCTGATACCCGCATTATCAAAAGATAGCATATGTGGTTTTTATGGCATCCCACAAGTTGCGGCACTACTTTCAAGAGTGCTCCAGCACGGTGGCTTCCGAAGTACCACTTAATGATATTATAAATAATCGGGACGCCACCGGCCGGATTGCCAAATGGGCCATTGAGCTCTTACCATTTGAAATAATTTACAAGCCACGCCAAGCTATCAAATCTTAGGTGTTGGCTGACTTCGTCCGCTGAATGGACAGAGGCCAAAATCCCTAAAGAATACGACACATATTCCAACTGGGTGATGAACTTCGACGGCTCTAAGATGTTAGCCGGATTAGGGGCTGGTGTCATCTTGACATCCCCCATGGGAGACACCATCCATTATGTGCTCCAAATACTATATACGGACTCTATCAATGCAGCCGAATTCGAGGCCCTATTGCATGTTCTCCAGATGGCCTTCTCCATGGGCATACAACGCCTCGAAGTATGTGGGGATTCAAACCTCGCAATATCTCAGATAATTGGAGAATTCGATGCAAAAGATTCGAAGATGGCGGATAACCGCAACGCCGTACTCACAATATCAGCTCGGTTTGAAGGGCTCGAGTTTCATCATGTGGCTCGAGAGAGTAATAAAGTTGCGGACATACTTGCCCGCATGGGGGCCAAGCGCGACCCCGTCCCGCCTAACACCTTTTTGGAGAGGCTCTTCAAGCCATCCATTGTGTGGCAGGACGATAGTGGCAACATCGTCCCAGAACCGACCATACCCTCAGATTCTCAACACAGTCCCGATATCGTTGGAAGTTCGGGCACCGAAGTAACACCATCGTCTTATGAAATCATGGCTGTAATCGCCCCATGGACCGAACCTTTCCTCGCCTACCTAACTAGGAACAAGCTCCCTGATGACCAAACAGAGGCCAGTCGCATTGTTCGGTGCTCGAAGGCCTACAAAGTCCATGAGGGGGAACTGTACAAGAAAAGTACCACTAGAGTACTCCAAAGGTATATCTCCGAAGAAGAAGGACGGCAGCTCTGGGCCGAAATACACGCTGGTCTTGGCGGCCATCACGCGCAGCTCGGTCCCCTGTAAATAAGGCCTTCCGTACGGGTTTCTTTTGGCCCATGGCCCGAGCAGACGCACAAAACCTTGTACAGCGATGTGTTGGATGCCAGCTTTTCGCAAATCAAAGCCATATGTCACCCACTGCCTTATGAACAATCCCCATTACGTGGCCTTTTGCATTCTGGGGGCTTGTCATGGTCGAACCCCTTAAAGGGGGGAGCCATAAGAAGAAATATTTACTGGTCATGGTCGACAAGTTCACTAAGTGGATAGAAGCCAAACCAGTCAAAACGGCTGAAGCTGGACTAGTTATAGACTTCATATCTCGTATGGTACACCGTTTTGGTGTCCCGGACAGTATTATTACTGACAACGGTTCTAACTTTAAGGCCGATAAGGTGGAAACCTGGTGCGCTAATTTGGGCATCAAGCTCGATTATGCCTCTGTATATCATCCTCAGACAAACGGTCAGGTCGAACGGACTAACAGCTTGACAATGAGCGGCATTAAACCCATACTAGTGTGATCCCTGTGTGAATCAGACAAGCACTGGGTTGAAAAACTCGATTCTGTACTCTAGAGATTGCATACCACGCCCAATCGCACGACCGGATACACACCTTTTTTCATGGTGTACGGTGCCGAGGCAGTATTGCCTGGCGACATTATTCATGACTCAGCTCGTGTGCACATGTATGAAGAGAGAGAGGACGAGCTCGATCAGCAGGACGATCTGGATGCCTTAGAGGAGGAGCGCAACGTCGTGGCCCGTTCCGCATTTTACCAACAGCATGCTCGATGATATCAAAGCAGGGAAGTACGGGCAAAGACTTTTAGTGTCGGTGAACTCGTTCTGCGCCTACCAGAGAAGAAAAAGGACAAGCTAAAGCCCAAATGGGAGGGTCACTTCATCATAGATGAAGTTCTCACTGGAGGAGCCTATCGGATTCGCAATGCTTCGGATAATAGTTTGGTACCAAACCCATGGAACGCCGCTCAGCTCCGAAGATTCTATGCATAACTTTTTTTGTCTTTTCTTCTCTCCCTCACACCCCTTTTTTCCCTGCCTTTCGTTTTTTGTATGATTTTTTACCAGTGTTCGGATAAACCGCACACTCAAGGGATATACATCATTAAATGTACAAACCCCATGATACATGGGGGCTTCTTTTTTATAGAAGCTTACTATGATTATTATCTTAGAACGTCAAGCTCACCGTATATATGTGTTGTCTACTCATATGTGTCATGTCTTCGCCATTATAAGCACCTTTATGATTTAAGTTTTTGCCAAGCTGGGTTGCCTGGATCCTGTGCTTATGCCCTATGTTCTCGCTTGTTCGGCTAGGGCATAAAGGGAGCACCTCTGCGATTGTTATAGCCGGGTTATCCGGACGTGTACCTCAGATGGATGAATCTGAAAGCTAGCATTCTTAAGGGAATAATCGGTCGGTGGACAAGAGACAAATTGCTCATGTTGCAATATACTCCCCCAAATTATAATGTGTACTGTGATTACTCGCATCACAGTTTATATATGCGCAAAAACACGTGTTGGCCAAGGGAAAGGAACCCTTAACGGAACTATTTTCTCTGGAAGATGTTTCTTACGATCAAATGTAATATAACATAACTCCCCGAGTACAACGTGTCTGTTCAAGCAACTATGATCGGACTGCCTAGTTTCCGAACATGCCTTGGTGTTTACCGATGAAATAAACATTCGGAAACACTCCAAACCTCGGGTTCTGGAGGTCGAAGCGGAAAGTCTGCCATGACAATCGTTTTACAATTAGGCTGGAGATAAGTTTGTTGATAAAGTCACTACTACTTGGACTCAAAAACTTCTTATTCCTCTAGACCCTCTAGTAGGTTGTCTAGCTTACAATCCTGTTGAGAAAACTTAGCGGTTGTTTTCACTTGGTCATATACTAAGCTAACAAAAATTTCTTGTCCATCTAGTCCCCGAGGTCCGACCCGGGCCATATGATTCGGATCAAGCTTGGTATATCGTGTTTTCACCATAGCCCAGGCTTCTCGGGCACCTTCCCTGCATGCTGATATCTTCCATAGCTCCAAACGGCGACGAGCTCCCTTGAATAAATTCTCAAGCTCATCCATACTTCCTGGAGGGGGATCGGATGGCCATAAAGCCATAGCAATGTTCCTTAACGCTTTCTGAGCTTGCTCGTGCACTTTGGACAGCTCTTGTAGCAGGTCGCCTTGGAATCTGGACACTTCTCCCTCGGGATGTCCGGTTAATACACCTACAGAAGCAAACTTGTATTTTCAAACAGGAGACCATTTGACAGATAGGTTAAAGAGCATGCTAAATATGCCGCCTTTCAGCATCTTATTCTCCTTCACGACATCTGATAATTGGGCTCTTAAATCCTTCAGTTCTTCGGCTTGCTTGATATTTGCATCTTGTAGTTTGTTCTTTTCAGTAATGGTCCGTGTCAATACACGTTGACCAGCGGCTTCTTGCCCTTTGGCATGTTGTTTGTCCGCTTGAGCAGCCCTTAGCCTCACCTCCAGTTGACCTCTCGAGCTTACCAACGAGGCAAAAAGCATATTTAAGCAACCTCGTTGTAAGCATGGAACTTTATTTCCGAGCTGCTGATGTACTTACCATCAGGTGCCTTCTTGGATTTCTTCAAATTCTCCAGTTCGGCGGTGGCAGCAGTCAGCTTAGTTCGGCATGCCTCCAGCTCCTTCAATAATGTGTTATTCCTCTCAGTAAGTACCTGACAATATAGCGACTCTTAAATTAGTTGGGCCAACAGCTTCAAGACTCGGGGGCTACTGGCATATGATTATTGAATCCGCGTAAAAAATTCTTACCCACATATCCTTTGAAAGCTGGTGAGTGGATCCAGCAACTCCATCACGAGCAGCTCGGATATAAGCATCCGCTGAGCTGAGAGCATTAAAAGCCTCTTCGATAAAATGTGGGTCGCGCATAGCCACTCTTCGCCGTCGGTGACCCATCACACTCTCCACTTTGGAGTTTGTGACGGATACATTATCCGAATCCTCTGGGAGATGACAATCCGGCATTGCTCCCGCATACCCTCCAGTCCTTGTGGAAAGGTCCGGGGCTGGGTCAGTCTGTGCATGGGCAGCCAGGTCTCCGGATGCAGTCCGGTGTACACTCCTCCTACAATATGGCACGGCAGGGAATGTTATTGCCCAATCTATCCGCTGAGTGCGTGTTAAAGGATTATACCTCTTCGACGCAGAAGATGGCCCGACTGTGTCGCTGTTTCCCTTTCTTTTTAGAGATGCGCCTTGTGCAAGCGCCATCTTCTCAGAGGACTCCTTTGCTGTAACATGCTGGTGCGAGCATCGCCCCATAGGATCATGATATAGTGTGGTGGGTGAGTCACGATGGGAAAACTCTTTTTGAGGAGATGTCTCCAGGGTACTTAAATGGGAAGAAGGGAGAAGGCCGAGGTAGTCGGCTATAATGGCCACTTCCGTGTCATCGTAGCTCGTCTGATAAAAGACTCCATCCTGAAAGTCTACAAATATATCTGGATCCTCTTCATATCCAGGATCAAGGTCTCGGTTATGATCCTCCGGCTACGGGGCGGGGCTGTAGATCCTTGCAATGACCTTTCTCCATTCCTTTTAAAAGAAAGTTGAATTGAGTTCGACCATGAAGCATAGTTAAGGAAAAGGATCAATTAAAGGCCTATAATCAAAGACTCACCTAGTCAATGGGGGTATACATGGAGAAACCTTCTCGACACTTCAGGCGAGCGAAATCTTCCTTTTCCCCTTTGAAAAGTTCAGCCAACGTGGCGGCCAGCAAGGCAAAATTAGCCGGACCTTTACGCCCACAACATGAGGCGTCGTCCTCCGCATTGTAATGCCACATGGGAAGCCCCCTGGATTGAAGCGGTTGAACGCATCGCGTTATTGAAATCACCATTACCTCAGCTAAAGATAGTCCGGAGTTGGCGGGTATTCTGATATTGTTCACTAGCCTCTTGACTTCCGCACTATCTTCTTCTTCATAGCTTCGAGGACGCCAGATGGCACGCTTCTTTAAAGGAGCAGAGGAAAATTCGGGAACACCTTGCTAGATTGGGTCCGGAAGGACAACATCGTCGATATAGAACCACTCCGAGGGCCACTCTTCGGATGCCTTCTTCGGAGTGCCGGACAGGTATCCTTTTCCCCCTATACGTCATACTTCGGCACTGCCCACCTTGAATATAGATCCCTTTTGGGAGCGAGGGACGAGGTAGAAATATTTCCTCCATACATCGAAATGGGCCTCGTAGCCTAGGAACAGCTCACAAAGAGCAACAAAGCCTGAGATGTGAAGAATGGAGCCCGGCGTGAGGTTGTGCAGTTGGAGGCCGTAATACTCTAGAAGAACTCTGAAGAAAGGGTGGATTGGAAATTCCACGCACCTCAGTAGGAATGAAACGAAGCACACCCTCTCCCCTTTATTGGGATTAGGGAATTTTTCTGCCAGGGCTTCGCCATTGAAGGTAGTTAATCCCGCCCAAACGGGGACTAGATGCAATGGAGGGAGGTATCCTTGCGCATGAAGCTTGGTCAATTGGGCGTGGGGCACCATGCAGCTCGCCCAGTCGCATTCCGGAGGGCCTTGGCGATGCGAGGAAGAACAAGGAGCGTTGGCCATCTTTGGTTCGTTTCTTATGGCAAGCTCTAAGGATTTCTCGTCTGGTGAGGAATGGAATCTGAGATTCAATCTCTTTAAATAAGCGCCTTCCCTACTTGGTCAAGGGGTTATTTGTAAAAATACCTAAATCCTTTGCATTCATCTGACACATGGAGCCCGAGGCGACAGCGGCGCAGAAGCTGAAGAGTACAATATTTAATGTAAAAGCTGAACTATATAGAGTACAATGGGGAACTCACCTTGCAAATCCAAAGACATGAAGTCGGATACAACAACATCATTGAAGGCAAGTTCAGGGGCTACTGAGGGACACCTGGATTATGGGGTCCTCAGAGAGCCGGCCTATGTGACATGGGCCGGATTAACGGGCAGTGAAGATACAAGAACAGAATGCCTCCTCCTGTGTCCGGATGGGGCTCTCTTTTGCGTGAATGACAAGCTTGGCGTCTGGATGTATAGTTTCCTTCCTCTGTAAACCGACTTTGTACAACCCTAGTCCCTTCCGGTGCCTATATAAACCGAAGGGTTTACTCCTTAGGGGGGATCACAATCATACAGGCTAGACATATAGGGTTTAAACATTACAATCTCGAGGTAGATCAACTCTTGTAACCCCTATACTCTTCATAGTTAATAAAGCAGGAAGTAGGGTATTACCTCCATTAAGAGGGCCCAAACCTGGGTAAACATCATGTCCCCTGCCTCCTTGTTACCTTCGATCCTCAGACGCACAGTTCGGGACCCCCTACCCCTACCGGTTTTGACACCGACAAGGGGCATGGGGAACGAGGCGATAGAGAGCTTGGCGGGGAAGCCCGCCGACCACCGACACCAGAGCCAGCAGGACGCAACCCCCAACAAGGCATGTTGTCGATAGGAGGCGGGCCATATGATGGTGCTACCACTGATGGTCAGCTAGAGTCGGAGTCGTCGACCTCTCGCCCATTACCGTCGCCATCGCTGGCGTTGTCCTCCTCGCCACTGTCGTTTGAGGAGGAGCTTTCGTTGTCAATGGAACTCTCCACGCAGCACCCTAAGCGGATTCCTGAGCTCCCGAAGACCTTGACGGAGAGCAGGCTGTTCTCCATTAATTTAAAATGGAGGACGTGCCCCTCTGACAAGCTGTGGGCGTGTGCAAAAGTTTTCCATCCGCGGCGAAGGTACATGACATGAGGGCGCGGGAAGCCGACATTGACCCACGTGCTGTCGTTCCCGCAGCCCCTCATGTGTAGCCTGAAAGCCTGTGGAGGATCCTGCTCCATCACCCGAGCAAACAGGGTAGGGAGGCGGATATGGTCGCATACGTGCTTCTATAGCCGGATGAAGAACTCGAGAGGCTGATCTCCTACATGGTCGTCCATTAGAGGAGGGGCCTCCAGTGGGAGCGCAGCCGGCGCGCCGCCCCGTACTCCTCTTCCCCGAGCAAAGTGGCGGCCTCGGCCTCGTCCCCTTCATCTCCCTGTCACGGCGGGCTCCACCACCGGGAGCTCCGGGAGAGGGGGCGCGTTGTCGAGCAGAAGCCCTTATCACCACCGTCGAAGCGCTAGCGCGCCCTCTTGCCATAGCAAACGGAAGAAAGATATCAAGCAGCAGGAGGAGAAGAGGGCGCGTGTGGAAAGGGTTCCTCTCCCCTTTTATAGAAGGGCAAGGTCGTGGCCTAGCCTCCCAGCCCAAGGGGCGGCCGCCCCGCATGACCAATGCGGCCTCCTAAAGCATAGGAAATCGGCACCAACCCGCTACCCCAATCGAGCGACGCTTGGTTTCCTGCCTCGGCGTTAATGCCATTACCTCCGCATCCATTGCCTGCCCTTACCAAGGCATGGGGGACAGGTGGGGCGGCCGTTTTCCACCCCGTGATCATGGGGTGCGGCACCATGCAGGCTGCGACCCAAGTCCACTTAGTAAATGGGTAGCGCCCATGCAAATTCCTTCTTTTCAATAAGGGAAGCATGAACCGCCTCTTTACTATCGACTGCGGGATGACGCAAGCGTGCTAAGGCCATCCCATGCATGACCCCCACGTCACGCACTCGACGCGGATCGTGGGGAAGCGCAACTGGCCAAGAGATCGTGGAAGTTAAGTCCCTGCCACACATGCCGGCGCACTGCTTTGGGCATGTCCCAACAACGCCTTGCGCTCACATGTGGCCCGGGCCCGGGGGCTCCTGTCAGTGTAAAAAAGTATGGTATCTGTCTGTACCCCTTACTTGTGCACGGGCAGTAGGAGCCACACCTGTGGCTAGGCCCAGCGGGGCAGCAGGAGGTAAAAACACGAAGACTACCCAGGTAGACACTCAAGACAGTGGACAAGGGGCAGAGGATGAGCTGGACCTCCCCCAGTAAGGCCCTTGCCGGGGAAACTCGCGCAGCCCCGACAGGCTCCTTGCCGGGGTAACCTGCGCAGTACCAGCAAGCCCATCACCCTTGAGGCTGAGGGTCCCGACACCATTGACAATGTTAAGACCAAGATTTGGGAACGCATGTGTGGTAGCATGTAGATTTTCATGAAGATAGGTGGCCGGCAGGTCCATGTGGGACCAGAAGACGGTCTTGCCAGGGACGACTCCAAAAACCCCGGCAAGCCTTGCCGGGGACAATCACTGGGCCGCGGCTAGACCCGCGCCCGGCAAGGATTTGCCACCTCACCACCACTCCAGTGCGACGTCTAGTGTGCCAACTAAGCAGGCGCCTGCGTGGTGGCATGTAGATCTTTGTGGAGGCTCTACCATCGCGCCAACACAGCAGCTAGTTAGCCAGCATGGCACTGCATGCCTTGTCAGCCTGGACGCGTGTCGAAGTGAGGAGGGGCGGCGGTGGACGAGATAGCTTCTGTTGCCGTCCCCGATAAAGTAAGAGGGCATGTAGGCAACGCATTAAATGTGTTTGTCCTACAGTGCTGGGCGATAAGCTCATACACTATAGCTTTGCTTTCCACCTCCTGTGTGCCACTGTGGTAACCCCTTTACGTATAAAAAGAGGCCCAAGGCATACTGAGAGAGGATTCGAACTTTTGGACCGTGCATGCATCGCAGCTAGTTCAAACGCTGAAGAACACATATATCCAGACAAGCAGGACTAGGGTATTACACATCTTTGCGGCCCGAACCTGGCTAAAATCCCCTTTGTGCTAACTGATAGACTTGCTCTTCGTACAGCTACTCCCCCCGCCGAACGTAGAAGGGATTCTTGTGATCCCATAGGTGTTCGTTTCCCCGACAATCTTGCATGAAAATAAATACATAAAAGTAAAAGATAGGCCCTTCATAGAGGGAAGCAGAGGTTTCCATGCGCTTTTCGTTTCTATGCTCAACCCCTTAGTGCAAGAGAACCTCACGTTATATTGCCCCTTATGATGGCAACCTTTATTATGCAGTCTCTCAGTTTTATTCTTCGATATCACAAGTTCATACAACACTCAATTTTCCCTTACACTAAATGATCTCACACTTTAACAAGCAATTTTTATTGCCTTATTGCACCGGTGACAACTTACTTGAAGGATCTTACTAAAATCCATAGGTAGGTATGGTGGACTCTCAAACAAGATTTGGGTTTAAGGGTTTTGGATGCACAAGTAGTATCTCTACTTAGTGCTGAATTTTTGGCTAGTAGAGATAGGGGCAAGCACCACATGTTGAAGGATCTATGATAATATAACTTCTATGTGAATATAAACAAACGTAAATCATTACGTTGTCTTCCTTGTCCAAAGTCAACAATTTTGGCAAATAATATTTTGATGGGTGCTCACAATCACAAAAGATTTCCAGGATAGTGTATTTGCATGTGAATCTTCTCTTCCCTTATTAATTCTTTCATGAGTTGCATCATTGACCAATGCTATGTTTTTCAATCTACAACAAAATTTACTACTTATACTTTTCTTTGTGTAATGGTGTTGGTTTCAAAACCGGCGGATCTCGGGTAGGGTGTCTCGAACTGTGTGTCTAAGGCTAATGGAAATAGGAGGCGGGGGACACAATGTTTACCTAGGTTCGGGCCCTCTCGATGGAGGTAATACCCTACTTCCTGTTTGATTGATCTTGATGATATGAGTATTACAAGAGTTGATCTACCACGAGATCGTAGAAGCTAAACCATAGGAGCTAGCCTATGATTATGATTGTTCTTGTCCTACGGACTAAACCCTTCGGTTTATATAGACACCGGAGGGGGCTAGGGTTACACAGAGTCGGTTACAGAGAAAGGAATCTTCATATCCGAATCGCCAAGCTTGCCTTCCACGCAAAGGAGAGTCCCATCCAGACACGGGGCGAAGTCTTCTATTCATATCTTCATAGCCCTACAGTCTGGCATGTGCATATAGTTCGACTGTCCGAGGACCCCTTAATCTAGGATTCCCTCAGTAGCCCCTGAACCAGGCTTCAATGGCGATGAGTCCGACACGCAGATTTTCTTCGGCATTGCAAGGCGGGTTCCTTCTCCGAATACTCCAAAGTAGATCTTTTAACACAAGAAGCATGTCCGTCCCTGCAAAACAAATTCCGCACACCACCGTAGAGAGTATAATATTCCACAAGTCCAATCTGCTGACAATTTTTCGTAGCGTGACATCACGCCACTGCCCAGTCTTTATTTGAACCGTTTCTTAGCCTATCATTCCATATTTCGAGGTGCGGTTTTACTGGCACGTCTTGTCGAAGCAGAGATCGTGTCCCCTTATCACGGGATTCTCATCAATACGGGCACGGGTAACCCAACCATGCTATCTGCACGGCTTGGGGAATAAGCAAGTTTTAGGGCAAGTGGGGAGGCACACGATTTTACTGCCTTTATAAAGGAATAAGGATTCCCCTCCTTCACCCACGCCTTCTCCTTCCTAGACTCATCCATTCTCGAGCTCCAACACCCAAGCTTTCGCCTTATCCACAAAAAAAGCATTCTGAACATGTCCGGAGCGGGAGGCAAGTGGATGGCCTCCTCCGTCAAGAAGGAAGACATCAAGAAGCTCTGGGAGGCCGGGTACTTGGCCAAAGACATAGCTCATCGGCTTCCGGTCAAGGGGCAGATCGTCCCCACACCGGAGCCCTAGGAAAGGGTAGTGTTTCTCTCCCACTTCGTCCGTCGGCTGGGATTCCCCCTCCACCCATTCGTTCGCGGACTGATGTTTTACTACGGGCTAGACTTCCATGATTTAGCCCCCAACTCCATCCTCAACATCTCGGCATTTATTGTCGTGTGCGAGGCCTTTCTCCGCATCACACCTCACTTTGGCCTATGGCTGAAGACCTTCAACGTGAAGCAAAAGGTAGTGAGTGGCTAACAAGCCGAGTGCGGAGGCGCCATGGTGGGCAAGATGCCCAATGTCACCTAGACCGAAGGCTCCTTTGTGGAGACTGTGAAAGGGTGGCAATTGCGGTGGTTCTATATCACTGAGCCCCGCGGCACCAACTGGGCGGCGACCCTCGAATTCTGATCCAGCGTCCCCATGCAGCTCACCTCCTGGCAAGAGAAGGGCTTAGCCTGGGGCTCAGTGGAAGAACTGACTTGGTTCCAGACATGTGTCCAGAACATGATAAGCAAGAAAATCAAGCTTGTCAACGTGACCCAGGTTATGCTCTTCCGCCGGATTCTTCCGTGCCAGAGACGGACTTGAAATTTGTGGGAGTTCGACCCGGCCGAGCACCAGACGCTGCTAGATCTCTTCAGCATGATGCACGAGGATGTCTGGAAGGTGCTTTTTAAGGCCAATGAGGTACCACCGCCTGAGGGAGTCTTGGATAAGGGGGTATCCGGACAGCTGGACTATATTCATCATCTGGACTATAGAAGCGTCAAGACTCAAGACTTCGGCTCGTGTCCGTATGGGACTCTCCTTTGCGTGGAAGACAAGCTTGGCGATCCGGATATCATGTTTCCTTCCTTGTAACCGACTCCATGTAAACCCTAGCCCTCCGGTGTCTATATTAACCGGAGAGCATGGTCCTTAGAAGGTCGATCACAATTACAATCATACCATCATAGGCTAGCTCTTAGGGTTTAGCCTCTACGATCTCGTGGCAGATCTACTCCTGTACTACACATATCTTCAATATTAATCAAGCAGGAAGTAGGATTTTACCTCCATCAAGAGGGCTCGAACCTGGGCAAACATTGTGTCCCTTGCTTCCTGTTACCATCAGCCTAAGACGCACAGATCGGGGCCCCCTACCCGAGATCCGCCGGTTTGACACCAACATTGGTGCTTTCATAGAGAGTTACTCTGTGTCGTTGCTTCGAGGCTTGATGGCGTCTTCAATTGTCAACAACACAGTCCAGGGTGAGACTTTTCTCCCCGGACAGATCTTCGTGTTCGGCAGCTTCGCCCTGCGGTCCAATTCTCTTGGCCAGTTGGAGGAGATCGATAGCTTCGCCCCTGGCCACCAGATCAGGTTCAGAAACTTGAACTACACGGCAGATATCCGCGGAGACTTGATCTTCGTCGGATTCGACCCTGCGCCAGGAACACCGAACAGTCACGACGAGCACGGCCTAGACCTGTTGTCGGACTATGCTCGGGACATCATCCCCGAAGCAGCCCCGGATCTAAATCCAGGGCAGGTTGCATTGCCTATGAATGGAGGGCTGGACCCCGCCCCGCAGGCTGCACACTTATCGGCGGTGGAGCCGAACACAGGTGTCACCTTTGTGGAGGCCTCTAACCCTGGGCCCCCGGACTCATATCTGGCTGTTGGTCCTGGTACGCACACACTCGAGCCAGTCGAGCCAGGTTGGGCTCCGATAATGGAGTTTACCGCTGCGGACATCTTTTAGCACTTGCCTTTTCGCGACATGCTGAACTCTTTAAAGTCTCTCTCTCTGTTAGGAGGCTCTGAGCCGAACTATGTCCGGCTTGAGTGGGAAGCAAACGACGAAGGAATTCGCTGCCCACCCACCACCCACGTTGTCGCCACGATCGATGATTTAGCCGACGTGCTTGACTTCGACTTCGAAGACATTGACGGTATGGACGGCGAGGCAGAAGACGTACAGGAGCCACCGCTCACAGGGCGGTGGACAGCCACCCCTTTACACGATATACATATGGCGGACACTCCAGAAGAAACCAATGGCGACGAGGCAGTAAGGGATAACCCCTCAGGAGGAAAAGCAAAGCATGGGCGCCCTCGGCACCGTCCCAAGCTCCGCCACATCAATACCGGCCCCGGAGGTGGAATCAGCCCAGATGGTGCCGAAGAGGAATACAGCCCCGATCAGCCTACCTTCAAGCAGGCCGGACCGGCTACGATGGGATATTTGGAAAGGGACGTATATACACCCTCCTCCGAAGATGAGGTAAGCCTCGGCAAGGACGAATTTGGCATGCCTGAAGACCCAGTGGAACAAGTTCGCTTTGAACGACGGCTCATAGCCACGGGAAAGAGCCTGCAAAGAAAGCAAGAGCAGCTTCAAGCTGACCGAGATTTGCTAGCGGATAAGATCCTGGCCGCCGAAACATACGGATTTGACCGCCCTAGCAAAGGGCATACGAGGCAAAACTGGCTACCTCAACCTAAGAAGGAGAACCAAAGGCACACAATCCGATGTCCACACACCACCACTGTCCAAAACAGCAAAAAGGATACACATAGAGGCATCCTAAAGCCTTGGCGCAGCAGTCATAAACGTCAAGCCAAGGAAGTTGGCGCCAAGTCCAGCAACCCACAGTCCAGTCAACGGACAAAGAACGGCTCAAGCCTATTTGGCCCGAGCCACATACTTGATCAACCGTGTGCAATTCACGGTACTCCAAGGAAGACGGCAAAACACACCAATAGAGAATGCCGGATCTTCAAAACAAAGAGACCGGTTGTGTGCCGAAAACAATGAAGGGAGGCGTCTAGTCAAGAGCCCCCCCCCCATCATACAAAACATGGAAATTCAATTGCCATATACCAAGACCTAGTAGACCAGGAGCTCCATAATACACAAAGCCCCCACGGGTATAAATTTACAAGTAGCTCCCTCTACAAGATGTCAGGCGCAAAGGCCAAGTTCATTGGCCTATCGCCCTAACTGTCGTTCTCTGATGACCATAAAACGCTGCATCATCGGCGCATTCCCCTCAGACGGTAACTCACCGTCTGCTAACGGGATAAACCACACTGACTAGATTCCACGTGGTAAGTCGTAAGGCCAACGCCAGTGATATATTCACGCCTACGTACAAAGGCCAAACCCCGCCACTAGAGCGGAAATCATACAGCCGTCGGAGTAACAAGTTGGGCATGCCTATCAATATTTTGATATGACATCCAACTATCCGGACACCAACTGAGGAGTCCGGACTACTTCTCGGAATAGCGGTTGGGGTGACCATGATCCGATCAGGAACCTTTAGACCAACCACAGGAGGACGTTCGGCGGCCTCTGCGCACTTACCTTCACAAACTAACTTTTATGCAGAATAGGTTTGGCGCCGTGAAGTCGGCGCGGACACACAAGGACAGGACCATGCAGGTAGACGGCAGTTCGGATTCACCTTTGATCCATTCACAGCCCCCTCCGGTCCGGCCACCACAGGTTCCGCCAGAAAACTATCTCTTTTTGCTAATCCTAAATTGCATTCATATGCATAGTCATATCATCCTACTGCAATGCGCAGACTTAAATAAATATGCACCGGTCATCGTTTATCATCGACGCCTCTTTGCCATAAAAACGGTAGCCACGCTTCATGTTACGCCTGGTTATGCCAGGGGCTCCACAGTACGGCAATAAAGTCCGACCACCTTATTGGTCGCTCGGCACCCCGAACTTATAGCACTATATGCATCAGCTCCGAATCATGTCTTGGGTCATTGGTTGGGTCTGCCCGGCTCCCATGTTTTGGTACCTTACGTTCCATTCCGTCGGCTAAGGTAGTGCTGGGAGAACTACTGCGATTGTGTCCCGGTTCTGCCGGACGAGCACCTCACTAGAGAAAGCCGAAAACCGACTGTCATGATGCGGCGAGAGCTGGTCAGCTATTCGAGAGGTTGAAAAATCCTTAAAGATTTATTCTGCATAACGCCACTATAAAATGCAGATTGCGACAGATCGGTCCACCGATCAGGCGCCAATAGAGCCCCTAGTCCAGCCTTCCGGACACTAGGGGCTGCGCCGACCATACTCGAATTCCTATGGCTAAGTGAGCGTAGTAAAGCCCTATAGTCCGATTGCCTGGTTCGTGGTGAGAAACACCTCCTTATAAGGACCCAACCATGGGATAAAGAGTGTTTGGAAATACCCCGAACACCCCCGTACTTCTCATGTGGGGGCTGAAGCCGACGACTGGCCAACTCTCAGAATTTACATATAATAAACAGCCGCAATGGAAGAACATATGTTCAAACAAAACAGGTAACATATAATAAAAGTGCCATTATCCCATATTACAAACGTTGGCAAAAATGCCCTCAGGGAAATATAATGTCTTTGGTGCACTTATCCGCTGCCAGGCGGGCACCCTTCATTACACCTTCATAATACAGTTCGGGCTTGCGATGCTCCTTACTCTCTGGTGGCCCCTCAGTTATCAGCTTCTCCGCATCAAGCTTACCCCAATGCACTTTTGCATGGGCAAGCGCCATTCACACACCTTCTATACAGACTGATCGCTTGATAGTATCAGGCCGAGGACAGGCGCCCACAATCCGCTTCACGAGTCTGAAGTAACTGCTTGGAATTGGCTCTGCAGGCCACAGCCAGATAATCAAGTCCTTCATGGCTAGTTCGGCCGCCTGGTGCAGTTCGACCAGTTGCTCAGCTGATCGATAAAAGGCACCGGATACTTCGGCGCCAGATACTGCGACCAGAAGTCCCTCCCCGCAGACTCCCTCTCCTCGGTCTGGTAAAATTGGGCAGCATCTGATATGCTGCAAGGCAGATCCGCAAACACCCCTGTAAAAAAAGAATTCAGCTTGCCGCTTAGAGTTCTCTGTGCTATAACGCAATAATGGCCATAGATACAACAGGTCTTACCAGCCGCAACTTTCCGGGCCTCCTCAATGTCCCGTACAGCACCTCGGGCTTCTTCCCGAGCATCTTCCGCAGCTTGGAGAGCTTGGGCGAGTTCGGATTCTTTCCCTACTAGACTCTGCTCAAAGCTCTCGCTTTTCATCACAGCGTCCTGGAGCTCCCGCTCAGCCGTGACGACCTTGGCCTCGTGTTTTTCATGCAGTGCCTGTTCGGAGGCAGCCCTCTCTTGGTCCTCAGCCGCTGCCTTCTTCAGTGCCTCACATTCAGCACTCGCTCCTAGGGCGCATAACTCAAATACTTTTCAATAAGCACACTTATTCACTTGTGCCCAATGCAAAACAATGTTTAACATACCTTGTTTCTCTTCTAATTGCTTCTTCACACGGCCAAGTTCTTCTTCGGCCCATTCCAGGCTCTGCTTTAGTTTGGACACTTCCGCATTATGAGCGGAAGTCCTCTCCGCAGCCGCCTGTTTTCACAGCAAATGGGTATGCATCATCAAACAAAGGTTCCCATCACAATAGAGGGTTTGATCCCATGCCCGGCTCTCTTTTGTCGGATAGTGTATCAGGGGCTACTCCTCATATCATACTAATCCTTCAAAGATTCCTTAGAAACCATACCTCAAAGGCCTTTATAAGGCCAAGACAGGACTCATTCAGCCCGCTTTCGACATCCTGAATCTTTCCAACCACCGTACCCATAAGGGTCCGATGTTCATCGACGACGGACGCATTCTTTAACGCTGTCAGTAGGCCACCCGGCAGCTCTGCGTAGATAGAGGCTACCGGTGGAGTGGTCAAACCTCCCTTCATGGAAGGTGGCCGCTCGCCCGATCCTGGAGCCTTAGAGTCCTCCAGAACCTTATCCGGCTCTGAGTCTCTTTGAGACGACACCTCGGTGTCACGCCTAGACTTCGGAAAAGGAGTCCCCGGAGGTGTCTTGCTCGCCATAGCATTCGAGCTCAACGAATCCTCCGATGAAGACTGTCCGACAGGAGACCCGTCGGGCTGTATGAAATGTGGCGACAGTTAAAACTATTATGCTCAGACGACCCTGGATACATAGGCGTATTCGGGTTTCGGTTACTTACGATTTTCCCAGGGGCTGGGCCTCAGGATCCTACTCTGGGTTATTATCGGCAGCCGGGTGGATGCCTCTGGAGGGGAACCTCGCCCTCTCTTGCGCGATTCGGCCACCAGGGATGGGGAAGCCGCACGCTTCTTACCGCCTGCGGAGCGAGGCTCGTCCTCCTCTGCCTCCTCCTCTTCGTCTTCGGAAGGAGCGTCGCTGGAGCCTTCGGATATGGCGTCCGAAGCCTCGCGACAGTGGAGGCCACTCCGGGTCTTCTTGACCTTCTTGGAGGCCTCCTTCTTGGGCGCCTTGTAGGGCACAGGGACCAGCATTTTTGTTAGAAGAGGTCCGGCAGGTTCCTCCGGCAGTGGGGCCAGACATTGTATCCGATCCACCTTCTTTATCCATCCTTGAGGTCACGACGAGACACGATTAGAATTGTCCCTCAGGACATGACAAAAAGCATGGATGGACAGGGCGTGGTTGTGACTTACTGGGCTTGGAGAATGGGATAATTGATACCCCCGATCCTCGGTGGAGTCCTCCATTTGCCGGACCTGAAGAGCACCTTCCAGATATCCTCGTGGGAGGAATCGTAGAGCTCCCGGAGGGTTTGGTGCTCGACTGGGTCGAACTCCCACAAGGTGCAGGCTCGACGCTGGCAAGGGAGAACCAGGCGAACTAGCATCACCTGGACCACGTCAACTAGTTTGACGTCCTTGTTAACCATACTCTGAACGCGCGTCTGGAGCAGTGACAACTCATCGGGCGAGCACCAGTTCGGGCCCTTCTTGGGCCAGGACGTGAGCCGCAGTGGAGCTCCGGATCTGAACTCAGGAGCTGTAGCCCACTCTTCGCTGCGTGGTTCGGTGATATAAAACCACTGCTACTGCCACTCCTTGACGGAGTCGTTGAAAGTGCCCTTCAGCCAAACTACCTTGGGCATCTTGCTCACCATGGCGCCGCCGCACTCGGCGTGTTCGCCACTCACCACCTTGGGCTTCACATTGAAAATCTTCAGCCACAGGCCGAAGTGAGAGGCGGAGTCCGGAGGAAGGCCCCGCATGCGACGATGAACGTCGAGATATTGAGAAAAGAGTTGGGGGAAAGATCATGAAAATCAACCCCATAGTAATACATGACTCCACGTACAAATGGGTGGAGGGGAAACCCGAGCCCACGGACAAAATGGGGAAGGAACACGACTCTGTCGTGAGGCTCCGGAGTAGGGACAATCTGTCCCGCCAGTGGGAGACGATGGCCGATCTTCTTGGCCAGATACCCGGCTTCCCGGAGCCTCTTGATATCCTTCTCCCAGACGGTAGAGGCCATCCATTTGCCTCCTGCTCCGGATCCGGACATCTTCCGAAAACCTCTCTTCGATGGATAAGTAGAGCGCTTGGGCGTTAGGGCTCGAGCAGAGGGAAATGAGTTAGCGGAAGAAGAAGGCGTGGGTAAAAGAGGAAGAGGCCTTGTCTCTTTATAAGCGAAGGTAAGAGCTTTTTGTGCCTCCCCACTTGCCTAGTGTAGCCCGCTCACCTCCCACTTACCGCGATTTGGCAGTGCGGTTGGATTACCCGTACCCGTATTGATGAGAATCCCGTGATAAGGGGACACGATCTTCGCTTCGACAAGACGTGCTAAGGAAACCGCCTCGCAATATACGCTGAGGCTGGGCGTTGTCAGCTAAAGTGTCATTCTCTCTATGGTGGTATGTGAAGACCATTTTGCAGATCCGGACATGGCCTGCGTGTTCGACAAATAACCTTGGAGTATTCGGAGGAGGAACCCGCCTTGCAGTGCCGAAGACAAGACTATGCGTCGGACTCATCGTCATTGAAGCCTGGTTCAGGGGCTACTGAGGGAGTCATGGATAAGGGGGTATCCGGACAGCCGGACTATATTCATCGTCCGGACTATAGAAGCGTCAAGACTCAAGACTTCGGCTCATGTCCGGATGGGACTCTCCTTTGCATGGAAGACAAGCTTGGCTATCCGGATATTATGTTTCCTTCCTTGTAACCGACTCCATGTAAACCCTAGCCCTCCGGTGTCTATATAAACCGAAGAGCATGGTCCTTAGAAGGCTGATCACAATTACAATCATACTATCATAGGCTAGCTCTTAGGGTTTAGCCTCTACGATCTCGTGGTAGATCTACTCTTGTACTACACATATCTTCAATATTAATCAAGCAGGAAGTAGGGTTTTACCTCCATCGAGAGGGCCTGAACCTGGGTAAAAATTGTGTCCCTTGCTTCCTCTTACCATCAGCCTAAGACACACAAATCGGGACCCCCTACCCGAGATCCGCCGGTTTTGACACTCACACCACCCACGACCGAAGATCGTGGGCTTAGTGCAAAACGCCGGGCTAATCCGGTAAGATTTCATGTTTGCAAGATATACCTTTTACTGGCATATCTGCGGGAGGAAACTAAGCCTCCATGCCAATCTTTCAGGCATGGCTAATGATAGCTGAGCAGATTAACTATCCGGCTCTGCTACCTAAAGATCCAGAAACTCCACTTTTGACGAGGATGCTGTTTCCGGCGCCCTATGAGGTGCCGGAGAATAAAGCCAAGAAGACGGCCATGGGGACCAGAGATGGTCTCCGACGCAAGTGTGCTTTGGACGTGACTTCCGAAGACACCAAGATGCACTCCTCCACCGAAGGCATCGAGGAGGAGGAGGAGGAAATCCAGTCCCCCCTACTGCAGGGAGAAAGAAGAGGAAGGCCTCCACACGTGGGGAGGCCGAGGCATCCAAGAAGGGAAAAACCTTCCTTCTGGACTACTCTGCGCAGCCACCAACAGCGGCGAGGAGTGGGAGCCCAGGGTCAAGCCCCTGGCCAAATCGTAAGTATCTGGACATAATAGTATTTCCGGCCTTTTTTACTTTATCAATTTTTAATGTGCTAGACATGCAACTGTAGTCCGGCCAAGTCCAACATCGAGCTATCCTCCTCTTCGAAGGGATCGTTGGACCCGTCGGTGATGAATAGCGGGTCCCTTCCGACGGCCTCCTCCTCCAAGGCCGCGGACAACACCGAGGAATTGTCTCGAAGGATACCAGGCCAAGGGGGGACCGTTCTAGAGATGCCGGAGGATGAAACCCCGGTTGCTGAACACATGGGGGGAAAGACCCCCATGGACACCGACGATGGGGTCCGCATCCAGTTTGGCCCCCAGCTGAATACTGCTCCGGAGACCCAAGTGGCTCCGGATTCAGGCAAGCAGCCGCTCCTGAACGAGGGGGTGAGCCACCTCCACCGATGACCTCTGTCCATCCAGAGGCACCAGACAGATTGCTGGAAGCGCTTCGCGGTGCTTCCATTAATGAAGAACATCGTACTCTTATGAGTATGGTGATCAAGAAGATCTATTCTGCCAAGAGTGGACTGACCGAAGCCTGCACTAGCCTTCTAAAAGGCTTTGAGGTAAGTAATAAAATTGTGAAAGAACATCGTAGTGTAGACAGTAGCCCATGATGCTCTATTTGGTGTTCGGAAAGAAAAGCCAAACAGATGAATAAATAATATTCACAAGAGTCTAACATTAGATGTCTATGTGAATAAGCAGGCGTCGCTACTGGCCGCTGCCGCTCGTACTGCGGAGGTCTCTGGACTGAATCAGAACCTGGAGCGGGCCGAGGGAGAGCTCGGCCTCGTGAAGAGGTAGCTGGAAGAAAGCCAAGGTATGTAGTACCCTGCATGTACATTTATGAAGGATAAATGGTTCGTGCTGATTAGAGTGTCATAAACTTTGTTAGGGGCCACGACCGAGGTGGCGGACCTCAAGAAGGCATTAGCCCAGGCCGAGGACAAAGTGGCCAAGGAACATGCCGCGTGTGAGAAGTAGGAGGCTCGGGTCAGAGAGGTCCAGCAAGAGCTCCAGGATGCCATCAAGAAGTACGAGTCCTTGGAGCGTGACTCTAAGACTCAAGAGTCCAAGCTTGCCAAGGCCCTCCAGAGCATGCAAGACGCCAGAGCCGAAGCCCAGAGGGCCCTCCAGGAGGTCCAGGCGACCAAGAAGATTGCGGCGGGTAAGGCTTTTATTATGCAAAGCAAGCATGTGAAGGAGACATTCTTTTTACTTACCCAAATTTGGAGTTCTCTAGGAGCGTTTGCAGATCTACCGCACAGCATATCAGATGCCATAGAGTTCTACCGAGCCGAAGAAGCGAGCTCTACAGAGAAGCTATTCTGGTATCAATACCTTGGACCAGAACATCCGATGCCCATGAGCGACCAGCTGAAACAGCTGGCCGAGCTGCACAAGGCGGCCGAACTGGCCATGAAGGACCTCATAGTCCGGTTATGGCCTACCGAGCCCATGCCCAGTAGATACTTCGGACTCGTGAAGCGGCTTGTTAGTGCCTGCCCATGGCTTGAAGTCCTAAAGCGGTCGGTTTGCATTGAAGGTGCGCGGATGGCCTTTGCCCGTGCAAAGATGCATTGGGCGAAGATAGACGCCACGAAGCTGATGACCGATGGGCCGCCTAAGGGCAAGGAGCACCGCCGACCCGAGCTATACTATGACAGTGTCCTGGAGGGATCTCGCCTTGTGGCGGAGCAATGTGCGAAGGATGTAATCTTGGAATGAATGCATTTAGTTTATCCTGTCATGTAATATAAAACAAGTTTGTTGTGCAATATAGTGCTTGTTTATTTAAAATTTTACCTCTTGTGCGACCGTTTATGAAATCTGAGAGTTGGCCATTCGTTGGCTTCTGCGCCCACGTAGTTAGTACGGGGGTGTTTGAGATAAATCTAAACACTCTTTATCCAAGTCTTTAGTCCTTTAAGGAGGTGTTTAGCACAACAAACAAGGCAATCGGACTATATAGTTTTATCACCCTCACTTAGCCATAGGAGTTCGACAATTTTAAATTTTGGCGAAGCCCCTAGTATTCGGAAGGCCGAACTTGGGGCGCTATACATGCCTAAATCGAACAAAAACCAATTCCTCACATAAAGCGGAAAAAATCTTTAAGGATTTGAAACCTCTCGAACAGCGGCCAGCTCTCGCCGCATCATGACAGTCAGTTTTCGGCTTTCTCTACTGAGGTGCTCGTCCGGAAGAACTGGGACACGATCGCGGTAGTTCTCCCTTTACTACCCTAGCCGATATAGCGGAACGTAAGGTAGCAAGCACAGGAGCCGGGCAACCCAACTATTAACCCAAGACATGATTCGGAGCCGATGCATATAATGCTATAAGTTAGGGGTATCGAACTGTACTATAAAGTGTTAGGACTTTCTTGTCGTGTTATGGGGTACACTGAAGCCCCTGGAGAATTAAAGCGTACCAGAATGTATGAATGCAATAAATACAAAGACAAGGAAAAAATTAAGTAAAGAGCAGACGCTACAAATTATTTTCCATTGTAATTTGATTAATATGTCAAGGCGTATGTGTACAAGTAGTGCGATAAGCAAATAAGGCTATTTTACATGCCGTTACCAAGAGCGGGCTGCATACGGGTATGTAAAACAGGAATAACGATAGTTGGCAGAGACCACCTGGGAATTCCCTTATAAGTCAAAGCCCCTTGCCTTTCTTGGTGTATCCTTCTGTGATGAGTCCAATGATTAGGTTATCAGAAAAGCTTCAAGAAGAGAAAAACCTGAAAGTAGGAGAAAAAGTGAAGGTATGCGGATCCAGGGCGGTTGAGTCGCGATGCAGACCGCAGTCTAACTGTGCCTCCGTCTATGCCCATGGTGTTTTAAGTGCGTAATTATGTACGCGCGGCACGAATTGCACCGCTTGATTGGGACTAGGACGGAGGCTGAATTGCTAGGTGAGCTCTAGACGAGCCGGACGGTCATGCTGCAGAGTAGTTGGGACTCGCTTGACGGTGTCCGAGGGCTTTATTGCCGAATTGAGGGTCTGCCTAAGAAGGTTGCTCTGTACTTCTGCTGTGAGGGCCGCAGTGTGCTCCTCAGTACGGAGGGAATACTCAGTATTCTCATTAACTGTTATAACACCGCGAGGTCTGGGCATTTTTAGCTTGAGGTACGCATAGTGCGGCACCGCATTGAATCGAGCGAATGCGGTTCGTCCAAGCAGTGCATGATAACCACTATGGAAGGGGACGATGTCAAAGATTAACTCTTCACTTCGGAAATTATCCGGGGATCTGAAGACCACTTCCAATGTGATTGAGCATGTACAACAGGCCTCTACACCTGGAATGACACCTTTAAATGTGGTTTTGGTGGGCTTGATCCTTGAGGGATCGATACCCATTTTGCGCATTGTATCCAGATAGAGCAGGTTCAGGCTGCTGCCACCGTCCATGAGGACTCGTGTGAGGTGGAATCCATCAATAATGGGGTCAAGGACCAGTGCGGCTAAACTGCCATGACAAATACTGGTCGGATGGTCCCCGCGATCGAAGGTGATCGGAAAGGAGGACCATGGGTTAAACTTTGGGGCGACTGGCTCCATCGCGTAGACGTCCCTTAGTGCGCGCTTCCGCTCCCTTTTGGGGATATGGGTGGCATATATCATGTTCACCGTTTTGACTTGGGGAGGAAACTTCTTTTGTCCCCCTATGTTCTGTGGTCGGGGCTCCTCGTCGTCATCGCTTTGTGATCTCTTTTCCTTGTTTTCGGCGTTTAACTTGTCGGCCTATTTGAAGACCCGACATTCTCTATTGTTATGATTGGCTGGTTTAACGGGGGTACCATGGATTTGACATGGACGATCGATTATGCGGTCCAGACTGGACGGGCCCGGATTGTTTCTCTTAAATGTCCTTTTTCGCTGACCGGACTTGGATCCACTGAATCCGGCATTGACGACCGTGTCTTCGGCGTTATCACCATTATTTCGACTCTTGTCTCTGTTGCGTCGGGGCTTGCCTTTGCTATCTCTGGCGCCAGAAGTGCCAGGTTTACTTGAGATGTTGTTGCTACGAGCTAGCCAGCTATCCTTGCCTACACAAAAGCGGGTCATGAGCGTCGTAAGGGCTGCCATGGACTTCGGCTTCTCTTGGCCGAGGTGTCGGGCGAGCCACTCATTACGGATCTTATGCTTAAAGGACGCTAGGGCTTCGGCATCCGGGCAGTCGACGATCTAGTTCTTTTTAGTTAGGAACCGAGTCTAGAATTTCGTGGCTGACTCTCCGGGCTGTTGGATTATGTGACTTAACTCATCAGCGTCCGGAGGTCGGATGTAAGTGCCTTGGAAGTTGTTAAGGAATGCATCTTCCAGGTTCTCCCAACTGCCAATGGAGTTTTCGGGTAGATTGTTCAACCAGTGCCGAGCTGGTCCCTTGAGTTTTAGCAGGAGATACTTGATGGCATGGAGATCATCACCGCGGGCCATATGTATATGGAGAAGGAAGTCCTTGATCCATACCGCGGGATCTATTGTCCCATCATATGATTCAAGGTTTACGGGTTTAAACCCTTCTAGGAGTTCTTGTCCCATTACTTCATCAGTGAAGCATAGGGGGTGTGCGGTGCCTCTATGTCAGGCTATGTTGGGACGCAGCTCGGATGGAGCCGGTCTGCGGTAGTCGGCCCGGACATGTGTGTATTTGTCATATCCGGCGTGGTGGCCGTCGTCACGCATTGTGGCGCACCCCCGCAATCCATAGATCGATCTGGTTTGTCCTGCTCTGTTCTCCAAGTGGTACCGCAGGTCATGTGTGTATCCCTGAGTTGTTGTGTTTCTGTTTGTTCGGCAGCGGGGTGCGGGCTGGTGTTCGGGGCTGATGTGCCGCTTTGTCTCGGCCACGCGGTGATTGGTCAGCCACATCGCGCGCTGGTAGTGTAGGCTCTAGTGCTTCGTCGTTGAATTGAGGTAGCAACCTGCGCTTCAGGTAGCTTTTGGTTGGGCGTTCGAGTCTGTATTCCTCGGCTGCCAGGACCTCAGTCCATCTATCAATGAGCAAATATTGATCAGCTTGAAGCTGCTCCTGCTTCTTCTTCAGGCTTTTTGCCGTGGCTATAAGGCGGCGCTTAAAACGTTCATGTTCAATGGGATCCTCAGGCATGATAAATTCTTCATTGCTGAGGCTCACCTCATCCTTGGAGAGGGGCATGTAATTGTTGTCCTCCGAGTCGTCATCCGCGACCTATTCATCGGGGCTGACTCGCACGTCTTCCTGTTCAGCCTGTTCGAAACTTGGCTTGGCGGGGTCTTCCTTGTCTTCGGCATCGTCCAGAGTGCTATTGTCTCTTGTGTCGGTATCACTGTTTTTACCATGGCGTGGTTTAGAGCGGCGCCGCTGACGTCGGTGCTTTGGCTGTTTCTCAGGAGGCTTATCCTCCACTTCATCCTTTTGGTCCTCGCCATTGTTTTCTTTAGGTCTGTCCACCATGTATATGTCATATGAGGAGGTGGTTGTCCAGCGCCCCGTGGGCGGTGGTTCTAGTTCTTCTCCCGCATCGTCGTCCATGCCGTCAATGTCTTAGGAGTCAAAATCAAGCATGTCTGTCAGGTCGTCGACAGTGGCTGTTAAGTTGGTGGTGGGTGGGTGACGAAGTTCTTCGTCGTCCACTTCCCACTCAAGCCGGACATAGTTCGGCCAAGAATCTCCTGTTAAGGAGAGGGATTTTAACGAGTTTAACACATCACCTAAGGGTTAGTGTTGGAAGATGTCCGCGGAGCTAAACTCCAAGATCGGCGCCCAGTCGGGTTCGATGGGCGCGGATACATGCGGTTCGGAGCCAATGGCCGGAGACGAGTCTGAGGCTTCGATGACACGGGCCTCGCTAGAGGTTGGACCTGTCTTCGGCTCTAACGCCGTTGAGTCTGCGGTTTCCGTGGTGGGGTTGAGCTTCCCATCCTCGGATGGCGCGCTCTGCTCTGGATCTAGGGTCGGAGCGGTTATAGGTGCTATCTCCTGAGCATCGTCCGATGGCAGATCTAGGTCATGCTCATCGTGGCTGCAGGGTGCATCTGTCATGGGCTCGAATCCGTGAAGATCAAGTCTCCACGGATGTCGGTGGTGTAGTTTAAGCTTCCAAACCTGACCTGATGGCTAGGGGCGTAGCTGTTGATCTGCTCCAGATGGCCAAGCGAGTTGGCCCGCAGTGCGAAGCCGCCGAATACGAAGATCTGTCTGAGGATAAAAATCTCACCCTGGATTGCGTTGTTGTAGATGATTGACGGAGCCATCGAGCCTTACGATGATGACACAGTGGAACTCTCAATGAAAGCACCAATCTCGGTGTCAAAACCGGCGGATCTCGGGTAGGGGGTCCTGAACTGTGCGTATAAGGCTAATGGTAATAGGAGGCGGGGGACACAATGTTTACCCAGGTTCGGGCCCTCTCGATGGAGGTAATACCCTACTTCCTGTTTGATTGATCTTGATGATATGAGTATTACAAGAGTTGATCTACCACGAGATCGTAGAGGCTAAACCCTAGGAGCTAGCCTATGATTATGATTGTTCTTGTCCTATGGACTAAACCATCCGGTTTATATAGACACCAGAGGGGGCTAGGGTTACACAGAGTCGGTTACAGAGAAAGGAATCTTCATATCCGAATCGCCAAGCTTGCCTTCCACGCAAAGGAGAGTCCCATCCGGACACGGGGTGAAGTCTTCTATTCCTACCTTCATACCCTATAGTCCGGCATACGCATATAGTCCGGCTGTGCGAGGACCCCTTAATCCAGGACTCCCTCAAATGTCACCACTTACCATAAGATTAGCATATGATATTTTACATTTATTTCCTTTCATTTTATTAAAACAAGAAAGTAAAAGAAGCAAAACTCAAACTAAACTTTATTATATATATCTCGCACACGATTACAAAGATAGATCACTAAGCAAACTCTCAAAAAGAAAGGATCGAACTAACTTTTATTCATCTTAAAGCAAAAGATAACTATGGATCAAACTAAGAAAAGTAAAGGCAAAAGATAGTGGAGATGATACGATACCGGGGCACCTCCCCCAAGCTTGGCAAAATCCAAGGGGAGTGCCCATACCTGATACTCAATTTTCTTTTGGTGATGAAGAAGGAGGCGGTGGTGATGAAGTAGAAGCGATCTTGTCCTTTTTCTCTAACTTTTTTCGGAGGTAGAAATTATCTATCCTCAACTCATATTTCTCCTCCTCGAGCTTTAGTATCCTCTTGCACAATGCTTCCTTGATTTCCTTCAGGAAGCAAGAAGGGATTTTTTTTCATCTTCATCTTCTTCATCAGAAAACCATATGTAAGGATAGGTGTCCTTGAAGATATTTTTACTGAAAGGTTGATAAGAAACCAGGCTCTCCTTCTCAGAATCTTGAGACGACATAATTTCGGATCTGTCGAAAAACAACGAGAAAAGAAAATAGGAGATTTCTTCGCGATACGGAGGTCAATAGGTTCGGGGGTATATAAAGATTTTTAATCTTGGGAAACAAGCAAAACGGAAGAAAAATGGAGTCCAGAAAGTACACGAAGTGGGCACAACCCACATGGGCGCGCCTAGCAAGCCAGGCGCGCCCTGGTGTTTTGTGCATGCTAGGGTCACTTTCTTGGTTGTTTCTTATTTTCCTATTTTAGTAAATATACCAAAACTGATAAAAAATATTTTTGCAGTTTTTTCGGAGTCCTTTTACTTACCATATCACGTACCTCCCTTTTTTCACGATTCTGGAGTGTTCCGAAAGGTTTCTTTTATGTGTTCTTCCGGTGTCATAGTTTGGATAATATTGCTTTCAACATTAATGGGTGTACCTATGATATAATATTTTATTCGTTTCCCATTAACAACCTCCAGGTTAGTACCTTCGGCATTATTTATTTTGATAGCTCCAGATCGATAAACCTCCTCGATAACATAGGGTCCTTCCCATTTGGAGAGGAGTTTTCCTGCAAAGAATCTGAAACGAGAGTTGTACAAAAGAACATATTCTCCAACTTTGAACTCACGCTTTTGGATTCTTTTGTCATGCCATCTTTTAACCTTTTCTTTGAATAACTGCATTTTCATAAGCTTGGGTTCTCCATTCATCTAATGAGCTAATATAAAATAACCTCTTTTCACCAGCAAGTTTAAAATCATAGTTGAATTCTTTAATTGCCCAATATGATTTATGTTCTAACTCAAGAGGCAAATGACAAGTTTTTCTATAGACCATTTTATAAGGGGCATACCCATAGGATTTTTATATGTTGCTCTATAACCCCAAAGTGCAACATATAGTTTCTTAGACCAATTCTTCTGGGGCCTATTGACAATCTTTTGGAAAATTAACTTTATTTCTCTATTGCTAAGTTCAACTTGACCACTAGACTAGGGATGATAGGGTGATGCAATTCTATGGTTAACATCATACTTAGAAAGCATTTTACGGAAAGCACCATGAATAAAGTGTGAACCACCATCAGTCATTAAATATCTAGGGACTCCAAACCTTGGGAAAAAAACTTCCTTACGCATTTTAATTAAGGTGTTGTGATCAGCACAACTAGTCGGAATAGCTTCTACCCACTTAGTAACATAATCAACATCAACCAGAATATGAGTATACCCATTAGAGGAAGGAAAAGGTCCCATGAAATCAAATCCCCAAACATCAAATGGTTCAGCAGCAAGCGAATAATTCATAGGCATTTCTTCATGCTTACCGATATTACCTATTCTTTGAAATTCATCACAATAAGACGACCTTATGGGCATCCTTGAAGAGAGTAGGCGATTAAAAACCAGATTGTAATACCTTATGAGCGGTTCTGTCTCCTGTGTGATGCCTCCATAAGCTTCGAAGTGACACTTCCATAGGATTTGTTCCTGTTCATGCTCAGGTACACAACGTCTATTAATACCATCTAATCCTTCTTTATAAAGATGTGGGTCATCCCAAAAGTAATGTCTTAAATCATAGAAGAAATTTTCTTTTGTTGGTATGTAAAGCTAGGTGGTATGTATTTAGCAACAATATAATTAGCATAGTCAGCATACAGGGTGTACTATTAGAAACATTTATTGCAGCTAATTGTTCATCAAGAAAGCTATCATTAATAGGTTGTGGGTCATCAAGAATATTTTCAAGCCTAGATAAGTTATCAGCTATGGGGTTCTCTGCTCCTTTTCTATCAGTGATGTGCAAATCAAATTCTTGTAGCAGAAGAACTCACCTAATGAGTCTAGATTTAGCATCTTTCTTTTCCATAAGATATTTTATAGCAGCATGATCAGTGTGACCAGTCACTTTAGAATCAACAATGTAGGATCTAAATTTATCACAAGCAAACACCACTATTAAGAATTCTTTTTCAATAGTAGCATAATTTCATTGAGCACTATCTACAGTTTTACTAGCATAATGGATAACATTTAATTTCTTATCAACTCTTTTTCCTAGAACAACACCAACAACATAATCACTAGCATCACACATAATCTCAAAAGGCAAGTTCCAATCAGGTGGTTGAACAACAGGTGCAGTAATTAAGGCTTTCTTTAGTGTTTCGAAGGCTTCCAAACAATCATCATCAAACACAAAAGAAATATCCTTTTGTAAAAGATTTGTAAGAGGCCTAGAAATTTTAGAGAAGTCTTTGATAAACCTCCTATAGAAACCATCATGACTAAGGAAACTATGAATACCTTTGATATCTTTAGGACATAGCATTTTCTCAATTGCATCAACCTTAGATTTGTCCACCTAAATTCCTTTTTTAGAAATTGTATGGCCCAAAATAATACCTTCGTTAACCATAAAGTGGCACTTCTCCCAATTCAAGATAAGATTTGTTTGCTAACACCTCTGCAAAACTCAATCAAGATTGCTTACACAATCATCAAAAGACTTCCCATAAACAGAAAAGTCATCCATGAAGACCTCAACAATATTTTATCAAAAATCAAAGAATATAGCAGTCATACATCTTTGAAAGGTAGCAGGTGCATTACATAGACCAAAAGGCATACGTCTATAAGCATAATTTCCAAAAGGACAAGTAAAAGTGGTCTTTTCTTGATCAGGTTGTGAAATAGGTATTTGTGAAAAAACAGAATATCCATCAAGGAAGCAAAAATGTGTGTGCTTAGATAATCTTTCTAGCATTTGATCAATAAAAGGCAAAGGGTAATGATCTTTTCTAGTTGCTTTGTTTAATTTTCTATAATCAATTACCATTCTATAGCCTGTGACAATTCTTTGTGGAATAAGTTCGTTCTTATCATTGGGAACAACAGTTATACCTACCTTCTTAGGGAAACAATGAACAGGACTTACCCATCTACTATCAGCTATAGGATAGATTATACTTGCTTCCAGAAGTTTCAATATTTCTGTTCTTACCACTTATTTCATTTTCGGATTTAAACGACGTTGGTGATCAACAACGAGTTTAGAATCAGGTTCCATATTAATCTTGTGCTGGCATAGAGTGGGACTAATGCCCTTAAGATGATCAAGAGTATATCCAATAGCATCTCGGTGCTTCCTTAGAACTTTCAATAATCTTTCTTCTTCATGTTCTGAAAGGTTAGCACTAATAATAACAGGATATATCTTTTTATCATCAATATAAGCATATTTCAAAGTGACTGGCAATTGTTTTAATTCAAACACATGATCACCTTTAGGTGGAGGAGGACCTTCTAGAGTTTTAATAGGCAAATTGTGTTTAAACAGATGTTGTTGTTCGAACAATATTCTATCTATTTCATTTCTTTCACGCATATGCAAATCATTTTCATGGTCTAGCAAATATTGTTCCAAAGGATCAGTAGGGGGTACAACAATAGAAGAAAGACCAATAATTTCATCTTTACTAGGAAAATCTTTCTTATGAGGTTTTCTATTAAACTTGGAAAAATTAAACTCATGAGATTCATCACCAAAGCTAACACCGACAGTTCGTTCCTCACAATCTATTCTAGCATTGACGGTGTTCAAGAAAGGTCTACCAAAGATAATGGGACAAAAGTCATCTTGTGGGGAACCAAGAACAAGGAAATCAGTAGGGTGTTTTATTTTCCCACACAAGACTTCAACATCTCTAAAAATCCCAATTCGTGATATAGTATCTCTATTAGCAAGTTTAATAGTAACATCTATGTCTTCTATTTCAGCAGGTGCTATTTCATTCTTAATTTATTCATATAAGGAAAAAGGAATAGCACTCTCTCTAGCACCTATATCACATAAACCATGATAATAGTGATATCCTATCTTAACTAAGACAACAGGTATGCCAACAACTGGTCTATATTTATCTTTTTCATCGGGTTTGGCAATTCTAGCAGCTTCATCACAGAATTAAATAACAAGCCCATCAATATTATCGACCAAGAGATCTTTAACCATAGAAACACTAGGTTCAACTATGTTCAGCTGGTTTGGGTGTTCTAATATAACTTCTATTGACCACAGTTGAAACTTTAGCATGTTACTTCATCCTAACAGGGAAAGGTGGTTTTTCAATATAAGCAGTGGGAACAACGGGATCAACATTGTAAATGATAGTTTCTTCTTTAGCTTTTACCAGTTCTTTAATTTCTTGTTTAATAGGTGGGTGATATTTAAACCACTTCTCCTTAGGGACATCAACATGAGTAGCAAAAGATTCACAAAATGAAGCTACTATCTCAGAGTCAAGTCCATATTTAGTGCTAAACTTTTGAAAAGCATCGGTATTCATAAAAGATTTAACACAATCAAACTTAGGTTCAATACCTGACTCTTTACCTCCGTCGAGTTCCCAATATTTAGAGTTGCGTTTAATTCTTTCTAAAAGATACCACCGAAATTCAATAGTCTTCTTCATAAAAAAAACAGTACATGAAGTATTGATCATGGATTGATCATTATGAGAAAGCCGAGCATAAAAATTCTGAATAATAATTTCTCTCAAGAGCTCATGATTGGGCAAGCTAGAGCAATACTTTCTCCTTCATGAGGCCAAAAATTATATATATAATTCCGATCACGATGAACTAGATGCATAGGATAATTTTTTTGATGGAATTCCAATCTCAACCGATTCCAGTTCCAAGATCCAATATCATCGCATAGCCTATACCATGTCAATGCTTTTACCTTCAAAGATAAAGCGAAAACCTTCTTCTTAGCTTCATCTCTGGGAAAACCTGCAAGCTTAAACAATGCACAAATTTCATCCACATATATCAAGTGCATATCAAGATGTTTGGTTCCATCTCCTGCATAAGGATTAGCTAGCAGTTGTTCTACCATACCCGAAGGAATTTCATATTCAATATTTTCAGTAGGTGCAGTAGGTTGAGGGGCAACTAATTGTGGTTCCGGTCGAGGTGAAGATACCCCGAACAAACCCCTCAAAGGATTGTTCTCCATAGTAGCAAATGACAATAAATTTCAGCATGTAGTAATAATGTTTCCTTACCAATTTCCACTTACCAAGAGCGCTTCACTCCCCGGCAACGGAGCCAGAAAATAGCCTTGATGACCCACAAGTATATAGGGTCAATTGTAGCCTTTTCGATACGTAAGAGTGTCGAACCCAACGAGGAGCCGAAGGAAATGACAAGCGGTTTTCAGTAAGGTAATGTCTGCAAGTGCTGAAATTGTAAGTAACAGAGTAGTTTGATAGCAAGATAATTTGTAACGAGCAAGTAACGGTAGTAGTGACAAAAGTGAAGAAAGGTAGCCCACTCCTTTTTAGGAAAATTACAGGCCAAAACGGTCTCTTAGGATAAGCAAAATGTTCTTGAGGGTACACGGGAATTTCATCTAGTCACTTTCATCATGTTGGCTTAATTCGTGTTCGCTACTTTGATAATTTGGTATGTGGGTGGACCGGTGCTTAGGTGTTGTTCTTACTTGAAAAAAACTCCTACTTATGATTTACCCCCTCGCAAGCATCCGCAACTACGAGAAAAGTATTAAGAATAAATTCTAACCATAGCATTAAACTTTTGGATCCAATCGGTCCCTTACGAAATAACGCATAAACTAGGGTTTAAGCTTCTGTCACTCTTGCAACCCATCATCTAATAACTACTCCACAATGCATTCCCTTAGGCCCAAATATGGTGAAGTGTCATGTAGTCGACATTCACATGACACCACTAAGTGAATCACAACATACATATCATCAAAATATCAAACACACATATCAAGTTCACATGATTACTTGCAACATGATTTCTCACATGACCTCAAGAACAAAACTAACTAATCACAAATGATAATCATGCTCAAGATCAGAGGGGTATTAAATAGCATAATGGATCTGAGCATATAATCTTCCACCAAATAAACCATATAGTAATCAACTACAAGATGTAATCAACACTACTAGTCACCCACAATCACCAATCTATAGTTCCAGTACAAAGATTGAACACGAGAAATGAACTAGGGTTTGAGATGGTTGAATATGTTGATGAAGGTAGCCCTCCCCAAGATGGGAGAGTTGTTGGTGATGATGATGACGATGATTTCCCCCTCCTGGAGGGAAGTTCCCCCGACGGAATCGCTTCGCCGAAGGGCAAAAGTGCTCCTGCCCAGGTTCCGCCTTGAGATGGTGGCGCTTCGTCCCGAAAGTCCTCCTCTTATTTTTTTTCTAGGCCAAAATGACTTATATACCAGAATGGGGGCACCGAAGGTGGGCCTGGATGAGCACAACCCACCAGGGCGCGCCTGGGGGCCCAGGCGCGCCCTAATGTCTTGTGCTCACCAGGGTGGCCCCCTCCGGTACTTATTTTCTCCAGTATTTCTTATTTATTCCATAAAAAATCCTCGTGAAGTTTTAGCCCATTTGGAGTTGTGCAGAATAGGTAGCCTGATGTGGCTTTTTCAGGTCCAGATTTCTAGCTGCCAAAATTCTCCCCTTTGTTGTATACCTTGCATATTATGAGGGAAAAGGCATTAGAATTACTCCAAAAAGCATTATTATGCAATAAAACAACATAAATATCAGTAGGTAAACATGATGCAAAAATGGACGTATCACCTAACAATTCACTAATAGGGCCATTTCATCCTAACAACTCATATTAAGTAAGTGTTTATATTTTAGCAGCTTGGTCAACTAATTATGGGAATGTTTCTCAGTTCTATTCACATATATGTCAACTGCATTTCACAACAGTGTTTGCGAAACTACCTGCAACAAGAGGAAGATTTCCATGGATATGTCCATTTTCTTATCATCGGAGATGTAAGAAATCCAGCCAATACTCACACTAGAAGGATCAATAATACTAAATTGACAGGCTCCTCACCCCTCCCAATACATACACACTGCAAGGAAATGTTTGTATAATTAAGAAGTAGACCTTGCAAATACTTGAGGTCAGGTGGATCTGAAAAGCATATTGTTTGTCCTTACCTCATGCATTCTTGATCCAACTACTTGTGTACCTCGTCACCTCCTCATGTGTCGCTCGAAACATGCTCAAAGAAGGGCTGGTGGAGGAGGACGTGTGTCCTCTGTTGGAGGCTGACCCCCCTGACATTAAAGGAAGAAGGAACCAGTGAGGCGAGACAATGACCTGGAAAATTTGACGCGTAAGAGAGAGAAAGAAAGAAAGAAAGAAAGAGAGAGAGAGAGAGAGAGGTGGGGGAGGGTGTGTTGGGAAATGTAGCATGCAATTTCAAAAAAAATCCAATGCTCGCGCAAGATCTATCTAGGAGATACATAAGCGGAAGCATTTGCTTAACGTGGTTGATGTAGTCGAACTTCTTCTCGTTCCGATTGATCAAGTATCGAACGCACGGCACCTCCGAGTTCTGCACTCGTTCAGCGAGATGACGTCCCTCTAGCTCTTGATCCAGCAGAATGTCAAGGAAGTAGACAAGTTCCGGCAGCACGACGGTGTGGTGACAGTGATGTGATCCGTGCAGGGCTTCGCCTAAGCGCCGCGAGAATATGACCGGAGGCGTAAACTGTGGAGGGGGCGCCGCACACGGCTTGGAACAATTGATGTCTATTCTAGGCGCCCCCTCCCCACGTATATAAAGGAGGGAGGGGGAGGGAGCCAGCCCTAGGCGCACCCAAGTAGGATGAATCCTACTTGGGCTCCTAGTAGGATACCCCCCCTTTCTTGTTAATGGAGGGGGAAAGAGGGGAAGAGAGAGAGCGGAAGAAGGAAAGAGGGGGGCGCCGCCCCCTCCCCTAGTCCAATTCGGTCTCCTTCCCTGGTGGGGGGCGCGCCACCCCATGTGGGCTGGTCTACCTCCCTCCTATGGCCCGTATGGCCCATATCTTCCCCCGGGGGGTTCCAATAATCCCCCCCCCCGAGTACTCCGATATGTACCCGATACATTCCAGAACACTTCCGGTGTCTGAATACTATCATGCAATATATCAATCTTTACCTCTCGTCCATTTAGAGACTCCTCGTCATGTCTATGATCTCATCCGGAACTCTGAACAACATTCGGTCACAAAATCACATAACTCATATAATAAAAATCGTCATCAAACGTTAAGCGTGCGGACCCTACGGGTTCGAGAACTATGTAGACATGACCGAGACACCTCTCCGGTCAATATACAATAGCGGAACCTGGATGCTCATATTTGTTCCCACATATTCTAAGAAGATCTTTATCAGTCGAACCGTTATGACAACATACATTATTCCCTTTGTCATCGGTATGTTACGTGCCCGAGATTTGATTGTCGGTATCTTCATACCTAGTTCAATCTCGTTACCGGCAAGTCTCTTTACTTGTTCTATAATGCATCATCCCGTAACTAACTCTTTAGTCACATTGCTTGCATGGCTTCTTATGATGTGCATTACCGACAGGGCCCAGAGATACCTCTCCGATACTCAGAGTGATAAATCCTAATGTCGATCTATGCCAACCCAACAAACACCTTCGGAGATACCTCTAGAGCATCTTTATAATCACCCAGTTACGTTGTGACATTTGATAGCACACAAGGCATTCCTCCGGTATCCGAAAGTTTCATAATCTCATAGTCGGAGGAATATGTATTTGACATGAACAAAGCAGCAGCAATAAAATTGAACGGTCATTATGCTAAGCTAATGGATGGGTCTTTTCCATCACATCATTCTCCTAATGATGTGATCCCGTTAATCAAATGAAAACACATGACCATGGCTAGGAAACTTAACCATGTTTGATCAACGAGCTAGTCAAGTAGAGGCATACTAGGGACATAGTGTTTTGTCTATGTATTCACACATGTACTAAGTTTCTGGTTAATACAATTCTAGCATGAATAATAAAAATTAATCATGAATAAGGAAATATAAAATAACAACTTTATTATTGCCTTTAGGGCATATTTCCTTCAGTCTCCCACTTGCACTAGAGTCAATAATCTAGATTACATAGTAATGATTCTAACACCCATGGGGTCTTGGTGTTGATCATGTTTTGCTCGTGGAAGAGGCTTAGTCAATGAGTCTGCCACATTCAGATCCGTATGTATTTTACAAATCTCTATGTCTCCCTCCTTGACTATATCTCGGATGGAGTTGAAGCGTATCTTGATGCGTTTGGTCTTTTTGTGAAATCTAGATTCCTTTGCCAAGGCAATTGCTCCAGCATTGTCACAAAAGATTTTCATTGGACCCGATGCACTAGGTATTACACCTAGATCGGACATGAACTCCTTCATCCAGACTCCTTCATTAGCTGCTTCTAAAGTAGCTATGTACTCCACTTCACACGTAGATCCCACCAGACGCTCTGCTTGGAACTGCACCAACTGACAGTTGCACCATTCAATATAAATACGTATCCGATTTGTGACTTAGAGTCATCTTGATCAGTGTCAAAGCTTGCATTGACGTAACCATTTACAACGAGCTCTTTGTCGCCTCCATAAATGAGAAACATATCCTTAGTCCTTTTCAGGTATTTCAGGATGTTCTTGACCGATGTCTAGTGATCCATTCCTGGATTACTTTGATACCACCCTGCTAAACTTATAACAAGGCACACATCAGGTCTGGTACACAGCATAGCATACATGATAGAACCTATGGCTGAGGCATAGGAAATGACTTTCATTTTCTCTCTATCTTCTACAGTGGTCGAGCATTGAGTATGACTCAACTTCACACCTTGTAACACAGGCAAGAACCCTTTCTTTGACTAGTCCATTTTGAACTTCTTAAAAACTTTATCAAGGTACGTGCTTTGTGAAAGTCCTATCAAGTGTCTTGATCTATCTCTATAGATCTTGACGCCCAATATATAAGCAGCTTCACCGAGGTCTTTCATTGAAAAACTTTTATTCAAGTATCCTTTTATGCTATCCAGAAATTCTAATTTCTGATCAACAATATGTCATCCACATATAATATTAGAAATGCTATAGAGCTCCCACTCACTTTCTTGTAAATACAGGCTTCTCCAAAAGTCTATATAAAACCATATGCTTTGATCACCTCATCAAAGCGTATATTCCAACTCCGAGATGCTTGCACCAGTCCATAAATGGATTGCTGGAGCTTGCACACTTTGTTAGCACCTTTAGGATCGACAAAACCTTCTGGTTGCATCATATACAACTCTTCTTTAAGAAATCCATTAAGGAATGCAGTTTTCACGTCCATTTGTCAGATTTCATAATCATAAAATGCGGCAATTGCTAACATGATTCGGGCAGACTTAAGCATCACTATAGGTGAGAGAGTCTCATCGTAGTCAACTCCTTGAACTTGTCGAAAACCTTTTGCAACAAGTCGAGCTTTATAGACAGTAACATTACCATCAACGTCAATCTTCTTGAAGATCCATTTATTCTCTATGGGTCGCCGATCATCGGGCAAATCCACGAAAGTCCACACTTTGTTCTCATACATGGATCCAATCTAAGATTTCATGGCCTCAAGCCATTTATCAGAATCTAGGCTCATCATAGCTTCTTCATAGTTCGTAGGTTCGTTATGGTCAAGTAACATGACTTCCAAAATAGGATTACCATACAACTCTGGTGCGGATCATGCTCTGGTTAACCTACGAGGTTCTGTAGCAACTTGATCTGAAGTTTTATGATCATTATCATTAGCTTCCTCTTCAGTTGGTGTAGGCATCACAGGAACAGATTTCTCGGATGAGCTACTTTCCAAATTGAGAGAAGGTACAATTACCTCATCAAGTTCCACTTTCCTCCCACTCACTTCTTTTGAGAGAAACTCCTTCACTAGAAAGGTTCCATTCTTGGCAACAAAGATCTTGCCTTCGGATCTGTGGTAGAAGGTGTAGCCAACAGTTTCCTTTGGGTATCCTATGAAGAGGCACTTCTCTGATTTGGGTTCGAGCTTATCAGGCTGAAGCTTTTTCATATAAGCATCGCAACCCCAAACTTTAAGAAATGACAACTTCGGTTTCTTGCCAAACCATAGTTCATATGGTGTCGTCTCAACGGATTTTGATGGTGCCCTGTTTAACGTGAATGCAGTTGTCTCTAATGTATAACTCCAAAATGATAGTGTTAAATCGGTGAGATACATCATAGACCACACCATATCTAATAATGTATAGTTATGACGTTCGGACACAACATTACGATGTGGTGTTCCAGGCGGCTTGATTTGTGAAATTATTCCACATTGTTTTAAATGAAGGCCAAACTCGTAACTCAAATATTCACCTCCATGATCAGATTGTTGAAACTTTATTTTCTTGTTACGATGATTCTCCACTTCACTTTGAAATTCTTTGAACTTTTCAAATGTTTCAGACTTGTGTTTCATTAAGTAGATATACCCATATCTGCTCAAATCATCTCTGAAGGTCTGAAAATAACGATACTCGCCACGAGCCTCAACACTCATCGGACCGCATACATCGGTATGTATTATTTCAAATAAGTCATTGGCTCATTCCATTGTTCCGGAGAATGGAGTTTTAGTCATCTTGCCCATGAGGCACGGTTCGCAAGCATCAAATGAGTCATAATAAAGTGATTCCAAAAGTCCATCTGCATGGTTTCTTCATGCGCTTTACACCAATATGACCTAAACGGCAGTGCCACAAATATGTTGCACTATCTTTATCAACTTTGCATCTTTTGGCATCAATATTATGAATATGTGTATCTCCACGATCGAGATTCAACAAAAATAGACCACTCTTCAAGGGTGCATGACCATAAAAGATATTACTCATATAAATAGAACAACCATAATTCTCTGATTTAAATGAATAACCGTCTCGCTATAAACAAGATCCAGATATGATGTTCATGCTCAACGTTGGCACCAAATATCAATTATTCAGGTCTAAAACTAATCCTCAAGGTAGATGTAGAGGTAGCGTGCCGACGGCGATCACATTGACCTTGGAACCATTCCCGACGCGCATCGTCACCTCATCCTTAGCCAATCTTCGTTTAATCTGTAGTCCCTGTTTCGAGTTACAAATATAAGCAACCGAACCAGTATCAAATACCCGGGTACTACTATGAGAATTAGTAAGGTACACATCAGTAACATGTATATCAAATATACCTTTGTTCACTTTGCCATCCTTCTTATCCGCCAAATACTTGGGGCAGTTCCGCTTCAAGTGACTAGTCCCTTTGCAGTAGAAGCACTTAGTTTCAAGCTTGGGTCCAGCTTTGGGTTTCAGTTTCTTGAAGTTTCCCTTCCTTCCCTTGCCCTTTTTCTTAAAACTAGTGGTCTTGTTAACCATCAACACTTGATGCTCCTTTTTGATTTCTACCTCCGCAGCCTTGAGCATTGCGAAGAGCTTGGGAATAGTCTTTTCCATCCCTTGCATATTATAGTTCATCAAGAAGCCTTTATAGCTTGGTGGCAGTGATTGAAGAACTCTGTCAATGACACAATCATCTGGAAGATTAACTCCTAGCTGAGTCAAGTGATTATGATATCCAGACATTCTGACTATGTGTTCACAAACAGAACTATTCTCCTCCATCTTGCAGCTATAGAACTTGTTGGAGACTTCATATCTCTCTACTCGGGCATTTGCTTGAAATATTAACTTCAACTCCTGGAACATCTCATATGGTCCATGACGTTCAAAACGCCTTTGAAGTCCTGATTCTAAGCCATAAATCATGGCACACTGAACTATCGAGTAGTCATCAAGACGCGACTGCCAGGCATTCACAATGTCTGCAGTTGCTAGGGGTGGTACATCTAGCAGTGCATTAAGGACATAATTCTTCTGTGCAGCAATGAGGATAATCCTCAAGTTTCGGACCCAGTCCGTGTAGTTGCTACCATCATCTTTCAACTTAGCTTTCTCTAGGAACGCATTAAAATTCAAGGGAACGGTAGCACAGGCCATTGATCTACAACATAGATATGCAAAAACTATCAGGACTAAGTTCATGATAAATTAAGTTCAATTAATCATATTACTTAAGAACTCCCACTTAGATAGATATCCCTCAAGCCATCTAAATGATACGTGATCCAAATCAACTAAATCATGTCCGATCATCACGTGATATGGAGTAGTCATCATTAGTGAACATCTCTATGTTGATCATATCCACTATATGATTCATGTTCCACCTTTCGGTCTCCAGTGTTCTGAGGCCATGTCTGTACATGCTAGGCTCGTCAAGTTTAACCCGAGTATTCCACATGTGCAAAATTGGCTTGCACCTGTTGTATTTGAACGTAGAGCCTATCACACCCGATCATCACGTGGTGTCTCAACACGAAGAACTTTCGCAACGGTGCATACTCGGGGGGAACACTTATACCTTGAAATTTAGTTAAGGGGACATTTGTAATGCTATCGTTGTACTAAGAAAAATAAGATGCATAAAGATAAACATCACATGCAATCAAAATATGTGGCATGATATGGCCATCATCATCTTGTGCTTTTGATCTCCATATCCAAAGCAACGTCATGATATCCATCGTCACCGGCTTGACATCTTGATCTCCATCATAGCGATGTGGTCGTCTCACTAACTATTGCTTCTATGACTATTGCTACCATTTAGTGATAAAGTAAAGCAATTACATGGCGTTTGTATTTCATACAATAAAGCGACAACCATAAGGCTCCTGCCAGTTGCTGATAACTTTTACAAAACATAACCATTTCATACAATAATGTATATCACAGCATGTCTTGACCATATCACATCACAACATGCCCTGCAAAAACAAGTTAGACATCCTCTACTTTGTTGTTGCAAGTTTTACGTGGCTGCTACAGGCTTCTAGCAAGAACCATTCTTACCTACGGCACAAAACCACAATGGTGATTTATCAACTTTGCTGTTTTAACCTTCAACAAGGACTAGCCGCAGTCAAATTCGATTCAACTAAAGTTAGAGAAACAGACACCCGCCAGCCACCTTTATGCAAAACTAGTTGCATGTCTGTCGGTGGAATCCATCTCATGAACGTGGTCATGTAAGGTTGGTCCAAGCCGCTTCATCCAACAATGCCGTCGAATCAAAACAAGACATTGGCGGTAAGCAGTATGACAATCACCGCCCACAACTCTTTGTGTTCTACTCGTGCATATTATCTACGCATAGGCCTGGCTCTGATACCACTGTTGGGAAACGTAACATGCAATTTCAAAAAAATTCCTACGCTCACACAAGATCTATCTAGGAGATGCATAGCAACGAGAAGGGGAGACTGTGTCCACGTACCCTTGTAGACTGGAAGCAGAAGCATTTGCTTAACGCGGTTGATGTAGTCAAACTTCTTCTCATTCCGACCGATCAAGTACCAAACGCACGGCACCTCCAAGTTCTATACACATTCAGTGCGATGATGTCCCTCGATCTCTTGATCCAACAGAGCGTCGAGGAAGTAGACGAGTTCCGTCAGCATGACGGTGTGGTGACGGTGATGGTGATGTGATCCGTGCAAGGCTTTGCCTAAGCGTCGCGAGAATATGACGGGAGGCGTAAACTATGGAGGGAGGCACCGCACATGGCTTGGAACAATTGATGTGTGTTCTAGGCGCCCCTCCCCATGTATATAAAGGAGGGAGGGGGAGGGAGCCAGCCCTAGGCGCACCCAAGTATGTTACTTGCCCGAGATTTGATCATCGGTATCTTCATACCTAGCTCAATCTCGTTACCGGCAAGTCTCTTTACTCATTCTATAATGCATCACCCCGCAACTAGCTCATTAGTCATATTGCTTGCAATCCTAATCTCGATCTATGCCAACCCAACAAACACCTTCGGAGATACCTGTAGAGAATCTTTATAATCACTCAGTTATGTTGTGGCGTTTGATAGCACATAAGGCATTCCTCCGGTATCCAGGAGTTCAATAATCTCATAGTCGGAGTAATATGTATTTGACATGAAGAAAGAAGTAGCAATAAAACTGAACGATAATTATGCTAAGCTAACGGATGGGTCTTTTCCATCACATCATTCTCCTAATGATGTGATCCCGTTCATCAAATGACAACACATGTCCATGGCTAGGACACCTAACCATCTTTGATCAACGAGCTAGTCAAGTAGAGGTATACTAGGGACACGGTGTTTTGTCTATGTATTCACACATGTATCAAGTTTCTGGTTAATAAAATTCTAGCATGAATAATAAACATTTATCATGAATAAGGAAATATAAAATAACAACTTTATTATTGCCTCGAGGGCATATTTCTTTCAGGGTGAAATGTTGAGAGCGCTCACCACTACCTCATCAACGTCGTCGCCATTACCTCCCCTGCTACTGGAGGTGTCAGCGGTAGTGTTGATGCCGCGGGCGAGGGAGCAAAGCATGTCTCCAGAGGTGCGGCTAGTGGTCTTTGCGCTCCTCCTGTCGACCGTGATGCGCCAGCTCCGCTTGGCGCTCCTCCCGGCGATGGCGACAGTGAGTACCAGCGGCGAGGTCAGCAACTAAAGGGGGGCGGAGGAGGAGAACCGGTGGTTCAGGAGCGCGGCAACAGCCACATGAGTGCCGGTGGGAGAGCGACCTTAAAGTGGGTGGTGGTGGAGGCAGACAGAGTTAACCGGGGGCGGTGACTCATGGTCCTCCTTGCCGTATCTCCTCCGCATGCGACGCCGATGGACTCTGTCCACATCTAGGTCAGACCGTGACAGAGACAGCAGCGTAGCAGGGCCATGCGTGCATGATGTGAGGGGAGGAGGACGGGCAGCGCCGGCGTAGAGGAGGAGGATCTAGGGTTACAGGAGGGAAGCTGTGAGGCGAGGATGGAGTGGGGTGCATATGTGCGGGAGGTGGCGGTTAGGTCTTGACTTGCTGCACTTATACGCTACCAGGTGAAATGACGGAAGTACCCTTGGCGGGCCACCAAATATACAGGCGGTGGCATGGCAACTCCTAGCACTATTCATTGTAGCAGTGTTTGCTACAATCCAATGGTCAGGATCGTCTCGCCTGATGATCCGACGGCCTGGAGCATTTTGGACCGCTAATCCAACGGCCGAAAATCCAATTCCCTGAGAAGCCCCCATTTTAGCCCGGACTCTAACAATGGTATTCGTGGAAAGTTGTTGTTCTCTGTTGATCTGTAACTAATGAAGTTTAAAAACATGATCGCTAGGTTTTGGTCCGCCTGGGTTCAAGTGATTTCAGTAGTTGCTCTACATGTATGTTAGCAGGTTTAGGTTTTTAATATTATTCCCCTGTTGCTTTTGTTAGGGATAATATTTCCGCTTTATTTAACCAACAAAGCTCGGAATGCCATCCGAAATTACGTCAAGAACAAAATCTGGGGGAGCCCCCAACCAAACCTTACTCAGTTAATCTCCAACACCTACTTTAGCAAATTTATGCGCGGCAACATTAGCAGATCCTCTAACCCAAGACACCTTAAAACCCTCAAAAGAATTTAAGAGGCTTTTTTATATCCTCCACCTAGGGGCCAACAGCTCCCAGGTTCCTCGATGGCTGATTGAGCATGTGCACCACATTTTGGCTATCTAGTTCGACGTGTACTCTTCCTGCCAACATCTGTCTTGCTAGCTCCAATGCCCTCTTGCATGCCAAAATTTCCGTAGTTTCTAGGTCTATGATACTCGGGAAATAGTGGCACATGCCCGCCCTGAAAGCACCCTAGTGGTCTCTCACCACCGCTCCATCTCCCCCCTTGTCCCCATTCTTGGACAGCACCATCAGCATTGACCTTGAACCAGCCATCTTTAGGTACCTGCCATCTTGGACAGGGCGCCGGCATCACAGGTTGTCTCTGTGCGAGTGCACCGCCTTCCACTCCTGCATGTGAGCTACAACCGTAGCTATGATTTCATGTGGGGCTGCAATCCTTCTCCCATCTCTCGCCTCATTCCGTGCTACCCATAATCCATATGTCGCATGTATCATCGCCTCCCTCTCATCGCTAGAAGCACCAGAGAACCAGTCAAGAAGCCAGCAAGCCAATTCACTCTAGGAGCCTATCTGGACCGGTGGGATCGCCACCGATACTCCCATCTCCGAGTGTACGAGCTACCAAAATTGTACTGAATGCTGACATGCCCAAAACCTGTGATAGACTGTTTCCTCCCGGCCGCATACAACACAAAAAATTCTGGGTTTGCTCTAACGACAATGAAGTTCAGCCCCGACAGACATGCCATTTTTGATAAGTCTCCATATATGGATCTTGTCCTTAGCCGGCACTTGTGTATCCCATAGAGACATGAAACTGTGATGCTTAGTAACCGAAGATGAGGATTCTGGCTGCCCTGTCACCACCCTTAACATAGACATTTGCATATGATAGGCAGACTTCACCGTGAAGAACCTGTTCTTTGTAAAGTTCCACGTCAGGTAATCATCATGGTCAGGTCCTCCAATTGCAATTTGCCTGATGTCTATCACGGCATCTGGTGAAAACATTGTTTCTAGTCTTCCCACATTCCAGCTCTTCCCATCAGGGGATAGAAGGTGGGAAACTCTCATTACACCCGGCATATAAATCTGCCCCAACGGCTTCATGCTGCTGCTCCTCGAGATCTAGTTAGCGTGATGAATGTGCGCCTGGGTTCCATCTCCTATGCGCCAAATCAGCCCCTCTCTAAGAAGATCCCTCCCATGCAATATGCTTCTGAAAGCATACGATGTTGTTGGGGGCAGGATGCTGTAAGAATTGAGTCCTCCTTGAAATACCTTTCTTTGAGAACCCTCGCACAAAGAGAGGAAGGGCTCTGGAGGATCCGCCAAGCATGTTTTGCAAGCAGAGCTTGATTGAAAACTTCAGAGTCCCTAAACCCCATTCCGCCATCCCTTTTTGCGGCACACATTTTTTGCCAGGAGATCCAATGTACCTTCCTCTCACTATTTGTCGCGCCCCACCAGAATTTCAAAGAGATAGATGTCAGGTTCCCGCACATTTTCTTTGTGAGGCGAAAGCAGCTCATGGTGAAAGAGGGTACCGCTTAGAGGCCAGACTTGACAAGAACCTCCCTTGCAGCCTTGGACAAACCCTGCCCCTTCCACCCACTCACCTTTCCTTTCAATGTCTCGGTCAAATATTTGAAGGTTCCGTCTTTTGATCTTCCAACCAGTGTTGGAGACCCAGGTACCCATCACTTAAGGCTTCAGATTGTACCCCAAGAGCAGTTTTCAACTCCTCTTTTTTGTCTTTTTGACACCCCTTCCTGAAGAAGATAGATGATTTTTGCATGTTGACACTTTTTCCAGAGGCTCTCTCGTATTGTTGTAAGATATCCTTGAGGGTGTCCATGTTTTCTTTGAATCCCTCAAGAAATGAATGCTATCATCAGCAAAAAGGAGGTGTGTCACATGAGGGCCAGTGCCCCCAAAGTTGACCCCTTTTATCTTTCTTCCTCTTTGTGCCTTCTTAAGTAGAGTCGAGAACCCCTCCACACAAAAGAGAAACAGGTAAGGAGATAGAGGATCGCCTTGCATCAAACCTCTCCAGGGAGAAAAACACCTTGACTAGTCTCCATTTAATTTAACCCTAAAGTTTGTTGTTGTCACACATCTCATGATCATCGCAATCCATGTTAGTTGAAAACCACACTGCCCTAGCATTTTCTCCAGAAAAATCCACTCAACTTGATTGTAGGCTTTCATCATATCTAGCTTGACAGCACACAGAACTTTTTTTCCTATTTCTTGTTCTCATGGCATGCATGTATTCGTAAGCCACCAACACGTTGTAAGAGATAAGCCGCCCAAGCACAAAAGCACTTTGCTCCTCGAAGATAAGAATAGGAAGGATGTTTTTCAGTCTATTTGCCAGCACCTTTGTAGCAATCTTATAAAGGACGTTGCATAGACTGATGGGACGTAATTGGGATAAGAGCTCTGGAGAGTTAACTTTAGGAATCATGACAATTACAGTAGTGTTGAAATCATTTGGAGCTGCTACACCATTCAGAAAATCTCTCACTTCTCTGCATACATCCTCCCTCACCAACGGCCAGTGTCATTGATAAAATAACGCGGGGAGCCCATCCGGTCCTGGGGCCTTCGTCAGGCCCATTTAGAACAAAGCCGCCTCAATCTTGTCGTTGGAAATCGGAGAAACAAGTGACTCATTCATCTCTAGAGTAACTAATTGTTTGATATTTTGCAGTAGATTATTTGTGCCCCTTGATCCCTCTGACATAAACAAATTTTCATAAAATCCCACAGCCATCTCTCTCATCTCATCGTTAAATGCACTTGGTCCCATCATCCCGTCCAGTGCCCGGACTGTGTTCTTTCGTTTTGGATGTGACACTCTATTCTGAAAGTACTTCGTATTTTGGTCTCCCACACGTAGCCAGTCCACTCGTGAGAGCTGCCAATACATGATTTCTTCCCTGGCATAGACCTCTCTCAGTTCCTCTTCAATTTTCCTAACCTCCACATGGCAGCCCGTCACCAATGCTCGTTGTTTGGCCTCCAGGAGTTGTGGCTTCAGCTTGGCGATTTTCTTTCGCATTGAGCCAAAAAAACTTTTTCGAAATCGATTTCAAAAAAGAACTACTAATCCTTAACTTTTCGAGGAATCCTTCATCAGTGGTTGTGAATGACTGACTTTTTCAATCCTTTCGACCTTGGTTCCGTAGGAGCAAGTCAGAAAGGTTGAGAAATAGAACCATCTGATTTCATTCGTTCCCAATAGCCATGAGATGATCATCTTAGGGTGGTCCTTTTGTCAACGGATGCTCCTATTACACTCGTAGTCTCTAAAGGATGAGAACCCACTATGTAGCATCTATATCGATAATTCAAGCATTGTATACATCATTAGTCCGAGAACTACCCATAATAACGAACTTGCAAAATGGATCTGTTTATCATAAAGAGATTCATTGTTCCTGACCCTGCTTCACCTTAATTGTTATTTGAACAATCCCTTGCCCAACGCTGAATCAAACCCGTTACTTTTCCTAGTCGCTGCCAGACCGCTGTCAGACCTTGTTCGCTCGTCCCTGCTGCTTCCCAGACTTCCGCTAGCATGTCGTCATACTTATCATACCTCGTCCATGCCTCCTCGAAGCGGAACTATTTTGTACCATGTCTATCAGCTTGTGGAGCCGTCTCCAACATCCTGACAAGAAGTGCTCGATGATCAGACTCCTCAATTAGGATATGTTCAACACTTGTTTCTGGGAACAGCTCTAGGAAACCATCATTGCATGTAGCTCTATCAAGCCAGACTTGAATGTTTGCACCTCCGTCTCTCTTATTATCCCATGTGTAAGGGTATCCCGAAAATCCCAAATAAGCCAGACCACATTCTGTTGATGTATCTCTGAATGCCTCCATCTGCAAAAAAAATTCTTAGGTTGCCTCCACATTGGTCAGATTGGAAGAGAGTCTCGTTGTAGTTGCCCACACAAAACCAAGGGAGGTCGTCTTGGGCCCTCAGAAAACGAAGGGAGTCCCATGATTTCTTCCATCGTGAAGTCTTTGGTTCACCATAGAATCCAGTGATCCTATAGATTTTCCCATCAAAAGCTACCTCTGTATCAAGGAAATATTGGCACCACGGACGCACCGTGACTTGGATGTGATCTGGCCACCAAATGGCTAAGCCTCCACTCTGACCCACACTGTCCATTGCCACTCTGTTTCAGAAACCAAGACTCCACTTAATCTTATCCGTCGCTCGAGCTTTCTTTTTATTCTCACACAAAGACACCACCGCTAGATTGTAGGACCGTATCAGGTCTCTAGTTCACCCACTGTCGATTCCAACCCCAGTCCTCGACAGTTCCAGGCGAGAAGATTCATTGTGACCGGCGGCCCCAGCTCTTGGGGTCTGCCGATGTAGCATTAGGATCAGAGATGCGCTCAAACACACTTGATGGTTTCCGTCTCGTATCACGAATGAACTCATCATGTGAATAATTCTTGTCAGGGTCATTTTTTGCAACCTTGTCTAGGACCCCTTTTGTGTTCCCCTGTTCAAATCTTTGGTAGCTTCCTTCATGGTGAACTGCCATGTATTATTTCCTTGGCTTGCATACATAGTGACCCTTACCTTCATGATCAGATTTGAGGGGCATGCCATTCCTTTCATAGTTTGCAGATAGGTATGACCCCTCTCTAGTATTGTCCTTCCCACCATCCCTCGAGCTAGTGCCCTCCTTCTGACTCTGTCTCTCTTTTAGTTTCTGCTGCATGTCATACTCTCTCTTTTGCTCCAACCCCTGCCGAAGATCATATTCACCCACGTCATTATTGCGTGACCTATTCTTAAAGGGACTGGTTACCTCCCCTTTGTCAAGCTTCAACCCCCCGCCAGTGTGTTGGTCAGCGACTTAGAGAACTCCTCATGCAGATTACTGTTGGAAATATGCCCTAGAGGCAATAATAAAAGCATTATTATTATATTTCCTTGTTCATGATAATTGTCTTTATTCATGCTATAATTGTATTATCCGAAAATCGTAATACATGTGTGAATAATAGACACCAACATGTCCCTAGTAAGCCTCTAGTTGACTAGCTCATTGATCAACAGATAGTCGTGGTTTCCTGACTATGGACATTGGATGTCATTGATAACGAGATCACATCATTAGGAGAATGATGTGATGGACAAGACCCAATCCTAAACATAGCATGAGATCGTATAGTTCGTTTGCTAGAGTTTTCCAATGTTAAGTATTTTTTCCTTAGACCATGAGATCGTGTAACTCCCGGATACCGTAGGAGTGCTTTGGGTGTACCAAACGTCACAATGTAACTGGGTGACTATAAAGGTGCACTATAGGTATCTCCGAAAGTGTCTGTTGGGTTGACACGGATCGAGACTGGGATTTGTCACTCCGTATGACGGAGAGGTATCACCGGGCCCACTCGGTAATGCATCATCATTATGAGCTCAAAGTGACCAAGTGTCTGGTCACGGGATCATGCATTACGGTACGAGTAAAGTGACTTGCCGGTAACGAGATTGAACGAGGTATTGGGATACCGACGATCGAATCTCGGGCAAGTAACATACTGATTGACAAAGCGAATTGCATACGGGGTTGCTTGAATCCTCGACATCGTGGTTCATCCGATGAGATCATCGAGGAGCATGTTGGAGCCAACATGGGTATCCAGATCCCGCTGTTGGTTATTGACCAGAGAGCGATCTCGGTCATGTCTACATGTCTCCCGAACCCGTAGGGTCTACACACTTAAGGTTCGGTGACGCTAGGGTTGTAGGGATATGTATATGCAGTAACCCGAATGTTGTTCGGAGTCCCGGATGAGATCCCGGACGTCACGAGGAGTTCCGGAATGGTCCGGAGGTAAAGATTTATATATGGGAAGTCCTGTTTCGGGCATCAGGACAAGTTTCGGGGTTATCGGTATTGTACCGGGACCACCGGAAGGGTCCCGGGGGTCCACCGGGTGGGGCCACCTGTCCCGGGGGGCACATGGGCTGTAGGGGGTGCACCTTGGCCTACATGGGCCAAGGGCACCAGCCCCAAGAGGCCCATGCGCCTAGGGTTACAAGGGGAAAGAGTCCTAGGAGGGGAAGGCACCTCCTAGGTGCCTTGGGGGGGAGGGAAACCCCCCTTGGCCGCCGCCCCACCCTAGGAGATTGGATCTCCTTGGGCCGGCGCCCCCCATTGGCCCTCCTATATATAGTGAGGGAAGGAGGGCTTTTCTCCCACGCCTTTGGTTGCCTCCTCCTCCCTCTCCAACACCTCCTCCTCCTCCATAGCGCTTGGCGAAGCCCTGCCGGAGTACTGCAACTCTAACAACACCACGCCGTCGTGCTGCTGCTGGTGCCATCTCCCTCAACCTCTCCTCTGCCCTTGCTGGATCAAGAAGGAGGAGACGTGGCTATTCCGTACGTGTGTTGAACGCGGAGGTGCCGTCTGTTCGGTGCTAAGATCTCCGGTGATTTGGATCACGTCGTGTACGACTACCTCATCCCCGTTCTTTGAATGCTTCCGCTCGCGATCTACAAAGGTATGTAGATGCATCCGATTACTCGTTGCTAGATGAACTCATAGATGGATCTTGGTGAAACCGTAGGAAAATTTTTGTTTTCTGCAACGTTCTCCAACAGTGGTATCAGAGCTAGGTCTATGCGTAGTTCTTCTTGCACGAGTAGAACCCAATTTGTTGTGGGCATAGATGTTGTCAACTTTCTTGCCGTTACTAGTCTTATCTTGCTTCAATGGTATTGTGGGATGAAGCAGCCCGGACCAACCTTACACGTACGCTTACGTGAGACCGGTTCCACCGACTAACATGCACTAGTTGCATAAGGTGGCTGGCGGGTGTCTGTCTCACCTACTTTAGTTGGAGCGGATTCGATGAAAAGGGTCCTTATGAAGGGTAAATAGAAGTTGACAAATCACGTTGTGGCTTTCACGTAGGTAAGAAAACGTTCTTGCTAGAACCCTACTTCAGCCACGTAAAACATGCAACAACAATTAGAGGACGTCTAACTTGTTTTTGCAGCAAGTGCTTTGTGATATGATATGGCCAAAGTTGTGATGAATGATGAATGATCTATATGTGATGTATGAGATGTTCATGCTATTGTAATAGGAATCACGACTTGCATGTCGATGAGTATGACAACCGGCAGGAGCCATAGGAGTTGTCTTTATTTTTGTATGACCTGCGTGTCATTGAGAAACGCCATGTAAATTACTTTACTTTATTGCTAAACGCGTTAGCCATAGTAGTAGAAGTAATAGTTGGCGAGCAACTTCATGGAGACACAATGATGGAGATCATGATGATGGAGATCATGGTGTCATGCCGGTGACAAGATGATCATGGAGCCCCAAGATGGAGATCAAAGGAGCTGTGTGATATTGGCCATATCATGTCACTATTATTATTTGATTGCATGTGATGTTTATCATGTTTTTCATCTTGTTTGCTTAGAACGACGGTAGTAAATAAGATGATCCCTCACAACAATTTCAAGAAGTGTTCTCCCCTAACTGTGCACCGTTGCTAAAGTTCGTCGTTTCGAAGCACCACGTGATGATCGGGTGTGATAGATCCTTACGTTCACATACAACGGGTGTAAGACAGTTTTACACATGCAAAACACTTAGGGTTAACTTGACGAGCCTAGCATGTGTATAGACATGGCCTCGGAACACAGAAGACCGAAAGGTCGAGCATGAGTCGTATAGAAGATACGATCAACATGAAGATGTTCACCGACGTTGACTAGTCCGTCTCACGTGATGATCGGACACGGCCTAGTTGACTCGGATCATGTTATACTTGGATGACTAGAAGAGGGATGTCTATCTAAGTGGGAGTTCATTGAATAATTTGATTAGATGAAGTTAATTATCATGAACTTAGTCTAAAATCTTTACAATATGTCTTGTAGATCAAATGGCCAACGTAGTCCTCAACTTCAACGCGTTCCTAGAGAAAACCAAGCTGAAAGACGATGGCAGCAACTATACGGACTGGGTCCGGAACCTGAGGATCATCCTCATAGCTGCCAAGAAAGATTATGTCCTACAAGCACCGCTGGGTGACGCACCTGTTCTCCCTGCAGAACAAGACGTTATGAACGCTTGGCAGGCATGTACCGATGACTACTCCCTCATTCAGTGCGGCATGCTTTATAGCCTAGAGCCGGGGCTCCAAAAGCGTTTTGAGAGACATGGAGCATATGAGATGTTCGAAGAGCTGAAAATGGTTTTCCAAGCTCATGCCCGGGTCGAGAGATATGAAGTCTCCGACAAATTCTTCAGCTGTAAGATGGAGGAAAATAGTTTTGTCAGTGAGCACATACTCACTATGTCTGGGTTACATAACCACTTGACTCAGCTGGGAATTAATCTCCCGGATGATGCGTTCATTGACAGAATCCTCCAGTCGCTTCCATCGAGCTACAAGAGCTTTGTGATGAACTTCAATATGCAGGGGATGGAGAAGACCATTCCTGAAGTATTTGCTATGCTGAAATCAGCAGAGGTAGAAGTCAAGAAGGAACATCAAGTGTTGATGGTCAATAAAACCACTAAGTTCAAGAAGGGCAAGGGTAAAAAGAACTCCAAGAAGGACGGCAAGGGAGTTGCCGCGCCCGGCAAGCAAGCTGCCGGGAAGAAGCCAAAGAATGGACCCAAGCCCGAGACCGAGTGCTTTTATTGCAAGGAAAGTGGTCACTGGAAGCGGAACTGCCCCAAATACTTAGCAGACAAGAAGGCCGGCAAAACAAAAGGTATATGTGATATACATGTAATTGATGTGTACCTTACCAGCACTCGTAGTAGCTCCTGGGTATTTGATACCGGTGCAGTTGCTCACATTTGTAACTCAAAGCAGGAGCTGCGGAATAAGCGGAGACTGGCGAAGGACGAGGTGACAATGCGCGTCGGGAATGGTTCCAAGGTCGATGTGATCGCCGTCGGCATGCTGCCTCTACATTTACCTACGGGATTAGTTTTAAACCTCGATAATTGTTATTTAGTGCCAGCTTTGAGCATGAACATTGTATCGGGATCTCGTTTAATTCGAGATGGCTACTCATTTAAATCTGAGAATAATGGTTGTTCCATTTATATGAGAGATATGGTCATGCTCCTATGGTAAATGGTTTATTCTTAATGAATCTCGAGCGTATTGCTACACATATTCATAGTGTGAGTACCAAAAGATGTAAGGTTAATAATGATAGTCCCACATACTTGTGGCACTGCCGCCTTGGTCACATAGGTGTCAAACGCATGAAGAAGCTCCATGCAGATGGACTTTTAGAGTCTCTTGATTATGAATCATTTGACACGTGCGAACCATGCCTCATGGGTAAAATGACCAAGACTCCGTTCTCAGGAACAATGGAGCGAGCAACCAACTTATTGGAAATCATACATACTGATGTGTGCGGTCCAATGAGTGTTGAGGCTCGCGGTGGCTATCGTTATGTTCTCACCCTCACTGATGACTTGAGTAGATATGGGTATGTCTACTTAATGAAACACAAGTCTGAAACCTTTGAAAAGTTCAAGGAATTTCAGAGTGAGGTTGAGAATCAACGTGACAGGAAAGTCAAGTTCCTACGATCAGATCGAGGAGGAGAATACTTGAGTCACGAGTTTGGCACACACTTAAGAAAATGTGGAATAGTTTCACAACTCACGCCGCCTGGAACACCTCAGCGTAATGGTGTGTCCGAACGTCGTAATCGCACTCTATTAGATATGGTGCGATCTATGATGTCTCTTGCCGATTTACCGCTATCCTTTTGGGGGTATGCTTTAGAGACTGCCGCATTCACTTTAAATAGGGCTCCGTCGAAATCCGTTGAGACGACACCGTTTGAATTATGGTTTGGTAAGAAACCTAAGTTGTCGTTTCTGAAAGTTTGGGGATGCGATGCTTATGTCAGGAAACTTCAACCTGAAAAGCTCGAACCCAAGTCGGAAAAATGTGTCTTCATAGGATACCCTAAAGAAACTACTGGGTATACCTTCTACCTCAGATCCGAAGGCAAGATCTTTGTTGCCAAGAATGGGTCCTTTCTAGAGAAAGAGTTTCTCTCGAAAGAAGTAAGTGGAAGGAAAGTAGAACTTGATGAAGTATTACCTCTTGAACCGGAAAATGGCGCAACTCAAGAAAATGTTCCTGAGGTGCCTGCACCGACTAGAGAGGAGGTTAATGATGATGATCAAGATACTTCTGATCAAGCTCCTACTAAAATTCGAAGGTCCACAAGGACACGTTCCGCACTAGAGTGGTACGGCAACCCTGTCTTGGAAATCATGTTGTTAGACAACGGTGAACCTTCGAACTATGAAGAAGCGATGGTGGGCCCGGATTCCGAAAAATGGCTAGAAGCCATGAAATCCGAGATAGGATCCATGTATGAAAATGAAGTATGGACTTTGACTGACTTGCCCGTTGAGCGGCGAGCCATAGAAAATAAATGGATCTTTAAGAAGAAGACAGACGCGGATGGTAATGTGACCATCTATAAAGCTCGGCTTGTCGCTAAGGGTTATCGACAAGTTCAAGGGGTTGACTACGATGAGACTTTCTCACCGGTAGCGAAGCTGAAGTCCGTCCGAATCATGTTAGCGATTGCCGCATTCTATGATTATGAAATATGGCAAATGGACGTCAAAACAACATTCCTTAATGGTTTCCTTAAGGAAGAATTGTATATGATGCAGCCGGAAGGTTTTGTCGATCCTAAGAATGCTAACAAGGTGTGCAAGCTCCAACGCTCGATTTATGGGCTGGTGCAAGCATCTCGGAGTTGGAACATTCGCTTTGATGAGATGATCAAAGCGTTTGGGTTTACGCAGACTTATGGAGAAGCCTGCGTTTACAAGAAAGTGAGTGGGAGCTCTGTAGCATTTATCATATTATATGTAGATGACATACTTTTGATGGGAAATGATATAGAACTCTTGGACAGCATTAAGGCCTACTTGAATAAAAGTTTTTCAATGAAGGACCTTGGAGAAGCTGCTTATATATTAGGAATCAAGATCTATAGGGATAGATCGAGACGCCTCATAGGTCTTTCACAAAGCACATACCTTGATAAGATTTTGAAGAAGTTCAAAATGGATCAGTCCAAGAAAGGGTTCTTGCCTGTTTTGCAAGGTGTGAAATTAAGCTCAGCTCAATGTCCGACCACGGCAGAAGATATAGAAGAGATGAGTGTCATCCCCTATGCCTCAGCCATAGGTTCTATTATGTATGCCATGCTGTGTACCAGACCTGATGTAAACCTTGCCGTAAGTTTGGTAGGTAGGTACAAAAGTAATCCCGGCAAGGAACACTGGACAGCGGTCAAGAATATCCTGAAGTACCTGAAAAGGACAAAGGAAATGTTTCTCGTTTATGGAGGTGACGAAGAGCTCGTCGTAAAGGGTTAACGTCGACGCTAGCTTCGACACAGATCTGGATGACTCAAAGTCACAAACCGGATACGTGTATATTTTGAATGGTGGGGCAGTAAGCTGGTGCAGTTGCAAGCAGAGCGTTGTGGCGGGATCTACATGTGAGGCAGAGTACATGGCAGCCTCGGAGGCAGCACATGAAGCAATATGGGTGAAGGAGTTCATCACCGACCTAGGAGTCATACCCAATGCGTCGGGGCCGATCAAGCTCTTCTGTGACAACACTGGAGCTATTGCTCTTGCCAAGGAGCCCAGGTTTCACAAGAAGACAAGGCACATCAAGCGTCGCTTCAACTCCATTCGTGAAAATGTTCAAGATGGAGACATAGAGATTTGTAAAGTACATACGGACCTGAATGTAGTAGATCCGTTGACTAAACCTCTCCCTAGAGCAAAACATGATCAACACCAGAATTCCATGGGTGTTCGATTCATCACAATGTAACTAGATTATTGACCCTAATGCAAGTGGGAGACTGTTGGAAATATGCCCTAGAGGCAATAATAAAAGCATTATTATTATATTTCCTTGTTCATGATAATTGTCTTTATTCATGCTATAATTGTATTATCCGGAAATCGTAATACATGTGTGAATAATAGACACCAGCATGTCCCTAGTAAGCCTCTAGTTGACTAGCTCATTGATCAACAGATAGTCGTGGTTTCCTGACTATGGACATTGGATGTCATTGATAACGAGATCACATCATTAGGAGAATGATGTGATGGACAAGACCCAATCCTAAACATAGCATGAGATCGTATAGTTCGTTTGCTAGAGTTTTCCAATGTTAAGTATTTTTTCCTTAGACCATGAGATCGTGTAACTCCCGGATACCGTAGGAGTGCTTTGGGTGTACCAAACGTCACAACGTAACTGGGTGACTATAAAGGTGCACTACAGGTATCTCCGAAAGTGTCTGTTGGGTTGACACGGATCGAGACTGGGATTTGTCACTCCGTATGACGGAGAGGTATCACCGGGCCCACTCGGTAATGCATCATCATTATGAGCTCAAAGTGACCAAGTGTCTGGTCACGGGATCATGCATTACGGTACGAGTAAAGTGACTTGCCGGTAACGAGATTGAACGAGGTATTGGGATACCGACGATCGAATCTCGGGCAAGTAACATACCGATTGACAAAGGGAATTGCATACGGTGTTGCTTGAATCCTCGACATCGTGGTTCATCCGATGAGATCATCGAGGAGCATGTGGGAGCCAACATGGGTATCCAGATCCCGCTGTTGGTTATTGACCAGAGAGCGATCTCGGTCATGTCTACATGTCTCCCGAACCCGTAGGGTCTACACACTTAAGGTTCGGTGACGCTAGGGTTGTAGGGATATGTATATGCAGTAACCCGAATGTTGTTCGGAGTCCCGGATGAGATCCGGACGTCACGAGGAGTTCCGGAATGGTCCGGAGGTAAAGATTTATATATGGGAAGTCCTGTTTCGGGCATCGGGACAAGTTTCGGGGTTATCGGTATTGTACCGGGACCACCGGAAGGGTCCCGGGGGTCCACCGGGTGGGGCCACCTGTCCCGGGGGGGCACATGGGCTGTAGGGGGTGCGCCTTGGCCTACATGGGCCAAGGGCACCAGCCCCAAGAGGCCCATGCGCCTAGGGTTACAAGGGGAAAGAGTCCTAGGAGGGGAAGGCACCTCCTAGGTGCCTTGGGGGGGAGGGAAACCCCCCTTGGCCGCCGCCCCACCCTAGGAGATTGGATCTCCTAGGGCCGGCGCCCCCCCTTGGCCCTCCTATATATAGTGAGGGAAGGAGGGCTTTTCTCCCACGCCTTGGGTTGCCTCCTCCTCCCTCTCCAACACCTCCTCCTCCTCCATAGCGCTTGGCGAAGCCCTGCCGGAGTACTGCAGCTCTAACAACACCACGCCGTCGTGCTGCTGCTGGTGCCATCTCCCTCAACCTCTCCTCTGCCCTTGCTGGATCAAGAAGGAGGAGACGTGGTTATTCCGTACGTGTGTTGAACGCGGAGGTGCCGTCTGTTCGGTGCTAAGATCTCCGGTGATTTGGATCACGTCGTGTACGACTACCTCATCCCCGTTCTTTGAACGCTTCCGCTCGCGATCTACAAAGGTATGTAGATGCATCCGATTACTCGTTGCTAGATGAACTCATAGATGGATCTTGGTGAAACCATAGGAAAATTTTTGTTTTCTGCAACGTTCTCCAACAATTACACTTAGCCAGAATGTCCCTCTTCCCCTTTTCTTGATGTCCCCGATCGCTGTCGACGGTCTGCCCCATTCCCCAACTATTGTTGCTGCTAAACGCCGGGCCAAAATACCCACCTTGTCATTACTCTTTCTACTAGGGCATGCCCTCAACCACCCTCCCCACTGATCCACCTTGTCCAACGGTGGGTCACAGACACCATTCTCATGCACAAGCCGACCACACCCAAAACAAAAATGTGGCATCTTTTCATAATGGAAATCAAACCAGGTCTTGGGCTCATTTTCCCTCGCAGATTTCAGATAGAAACCTCTAACAATTGGCTCGAATACATTAATTCTCGTTCGAACTCTCAGATTGTTACCCCGAGCCACACCTTCTTTGTCACAATCCACTTTCACTGTCGACCCTAGCCAGTTGACTAGGGCTTGTCCAAGTTTTTTAGTCCTCTTATCCGGGGGAGATCGTCTACTCTGACCCATACGTCCACAGAATCAAAGACCATCTCTGAAGGTCTTTTATTGCCCTCACATTCCTTAAGAATGAACACAGAGAAATCGAATTGCCATGGTCCATTATTCATCCCATGTCTCCAGCCCCCTTCACTACCAAAGTGTATCTCAAACACATTGATCCCAAGTCTCTCAACCTAGCTTCACGATGTAGACCCCGTACCTGAATAATTGCTCTCTCTAATGCACTTTTGATCATTGGTCTGTTTTAGTACACCTTTCCTACAACCGACCATCTCTAGTTCTTTGGTCCTACATCTTCTGGATCATCAAACACCAAGCCCTCAGCTTCCTTATCCAACAAAACCATGCCTCCCATCCTTGCCAAGAGACTCGACGTCGGATTTGGGGTTTTTCTCTCCACAGGTGATTTTGACGATTCCCTGCTTGCTGATCCTTCCTCCCCGTGCAGCGGCGTGTGCACCATCCCATTCCCTGCTGTTGCAGCCGTCTTGCCCTTGCTTCCCAACAGTCCCGACGCTATCATGGGAGCCTCGGTTTGGTTCTGGTTCAAGGCACACGACGCCACATGAGCTGGAGACGGCCTCTCCGTCGTCCTCTTGTCGTGTACCCGACCCCCCGTCCTTGTGGAGGAGGAGCCCGATCTATGTTGTGATTCCGCTGCCGCTGCCGCACCCGAGGTAGCTGAGGGAGTCCTGGATTAAGGGGTCCTCGGACAGCCGGACTATATGCGTATGTCGGACTGTTGGGCTATGAAGATAGAAGATAGAAGATTTCATCCTGTGTCCGGGTGGGACTCTCCTTTGCGTGGAAGGCAAGCTTGGCGATTCGGATATGTAGATTCCCTTATCTGTAACCGACTCTGTGTAACCCTAGCCCCCTCCGGTGTCTATATAAACCGGAGGGTTTAGTCCGTAGGACAAGAACAATCATAATCATAGGTTAGCTTCTAGGGTTTAGCCTCTACGATCTCGTGGTAGATCAACTCTTGTAATACTCATATCATCAAGATCAATCAAGCAGGAAGTAGGGCATTACCTCCCTTGAGAGGGCCCGAACCTGGGTAAACATTGTGTCCCCCGCCTCCTGTTACCATTAGCCTTAGACGCACAGTTTGGGACCCCTTACCTGAGATCCGCCGGTTTTGGCACCGACATTGGTGCTTTCATTGAGAGTTCCACTGTGTCATCATCGTAAGTCTCGATGGCTCCTTCAATCATCTACAACAACACAGTCCAAGGTGAGATTTTTCTCCCCAGATAGATCTTCGTATTCGGCGGCTTTGCACTGCGGGCCAACTCGCTTGGCCATCTAGAGCAGATCGACAGCTACGCCCCTGGCCATCAGGTCAGGTTTGGAAGCTTGAACTACCCCACCGATATACACGGAGACTTGATCTTCGATGGATTCAAGCCCATGACAGCCGCACCCTGTAGCCACGATGAACATGATTTAAATCTGTCATCGGATCATGCTCAGGAGACAGTGCATGTAACTGCCCTGGCCTTAGATCCAGTGCAGATCGTGTCATCCGAGGACGGGAGGATGGACCCCTCCACGGAAGCCGCATACTCAACGGCACTAGAGCTGAACACAGATCTAACCTCTAGCGAGGTCTGTGTCATCGGACCCTCAGACTCATCTCCGGCTACAGGTTCCGAACCGTGTGTATCCGCTCCCGTCGAATTTGACTGGGCGCCGATCTTGGAGTTCAACTCCGCGAACATCTTCCAACACTCGCCCTTGGGCGACATGTTAAACTCATTAAAATCTCTCTCCTTGTCAGGAGATTCTTGGTCGAACTATGTCCGGCTTGAGTGGTAAGCAGACGATGAAGAACTTTGTTACCCACCCACCACCCACTTAATAGCCACTGTCGATGACTTGACCGACATGCTTGATTTTGACTTCGAAGACATCGACGGTATGGATGACGATGCCGGAGAAGAACAGGAACCACCGCCCATAGGGTGCTGGACAGCCACCTCGTCATATGACATTTACATGGTGGATACCCCCAAAGAAGATAATGGAGAGGACCAAAAGGATGCAATGGAGGATAATCCTCCTAAGAAGCAGCCGAAGCGTCGACGTCAGCGGCTCTTCTCTAAACCACGCCATGGTAAAAACAATGATACCGGCACAAGAGACAGTAGCACTCCGGACGATGCCGAAGACGATCCCGCCCAGCCAAGCTTCGAACAGGCTGGATTGGAGGACGGGCAAGCCAGCCCTGATGAACAAGACATGAATGAAGACTCGGAGAATGATAATTACATGCCTCTCTACAAGGATGAGGTGAGCCTCGGAGACGAAGAATTTACCGTGCCAGAGGATCCCGTCAAGCAGGAGCGCTTCAAGCACCGGCTTATAGCCACTGCAAAGAGCCTGAAGAAAAAACAGCAACAGCTTCAAGTTAATCAAGATCTGCTCACTGATAGATGTACCAAGGTCCTGGTAGCCGAGGAATACAAACTCGAGCGCCCAACCAAAAGTTACCCGAAGCGCAGGTTGCTACCTCAATTCGAGGATGAGGCACTAGAGCCCACACTACCTGCACATGATGCGGCTGACCGACCACCGCGTGGACGAGATAAAGCGGCGTCTCAGTCCGAACACCAGCACACACCCCGTCGCCAAAAAAATAGAAATACAAAGGCTCGGGGATACACATATGACCTGCGATATGACTTCAAAAACAAAGCACGACAACCCAGATCGATCTACGGATCGCGGGGGCGTGCCCCAACGCGTGACGATGACTGTCACGCCGGATATACAAAATACAAACCCATCCGGGGTGAATACAGCAGACCAGCTCCATCCAAGCTGTCTCGCGACGTAGCCCGACATAGAGGCGCCACACGCCCCCTATGCTTCACTGATGAAGTAATGGAACATGAATTCTCAGAAGGGTTTAAACCCATAAATATTGAATCATATGATGAGACAACAAATCCCGCGGTATGGATCGAAGACTTTATTATCCACATTCATATGGCCCGCGGCGATGATCTCCATGCCATCAAGTATCTCCCGCTAAAACTCAAGGGACCAGCTCGGCACTGGTTGAACAGTCTGCCCGAAAACTCCACTGCCAGTTGGGAGAACCTGGAAGATGCATTCCTTGACAACTTTCATTCCACTTATGTATGACCTCCAGACGCTGATGACTTAAGTCATATAACCCAACAGCCCAGAGAGTCAGCTAGGAAATTTTGGACTCGGTTCTTGACTAAAAAGAACCAAATCATCGACTGTCCGGATGCTGAAGCCCTAGCGGCCTTCAAGCATAACATCCGTGACGAGTGGCTCGCCCGAAACCTTGGCCAAGAGAAGCTGAAGTCCATGGCATCCCTTACGATGCTCATGACCCATTTTTGTGCGGGCGAGGATACCTAGCTAGCTCGTAGCAACAACACCTCAAGTAAACCAGGCACTTCTGACGCCAGAGATAGCAACGGCAAGCCCCGACGCAACAGACACAAGCATCAAAATAATGGTGATAACGCCGAAGACACCGCCGTCAATGCCGAATTCAGTGGCTCCAAGTCCGGTCAGACGGTCAGTGGAAAAAACTATTTAAGAGAAATAATCCGGGCCCGTCCAGTCTGGACCGCATACTCGATCGTCCATGCCAAATCCACGGCACCCCCGATAAACCAGCCAATCATACCAACAGAGAATGTTGGGTATTTAAACAGGCCGGCAAGTTAAACACCGAAAACAAGGAAAAGGGGTCGCACAGCGATGATGACGAGGAGCCCCGGCCACCGAACACAGGGGGACAAAAGAAATTTCCTCCCCAAGTCAAAACGGTGAGCATGATATATGCCACCCATATCCCCAAAAGGGAGCGGAAGCGCGCACTAAGGTACATCTACGTGATGGAGCCAGTCACCCCAAAGTTCAACCCATGGTCCTCCTGTCCGATCACCTTCGATCGGAGGGACCATCCGACCAGTATTCATCATGGCGGTTCAGCCGCACTGGTCCTTGACCCCCATTATCGATGGATTCCACCTCACACGAGTCCTCATGGACGGTGGCAGCAGCCTACACCTGCTCTATCAGGATACAGTGTGCAAAATGGGTATCGATCCCTCAAGGATCAAGCCCACCAAAACCACCTTTAAAGGTGTCATACCAGGTGTACAGGCCTATTGTACAGGCTCAATCACACTCGAAGTGGTCTTCAGGTCCCCGGATAATTTCTGAAGCGAAGAGTTAATCTTCGATATCGTCCCCTTCCGCAGTGGTTATCATCCACTGCTTGGACGAACCGCATTCGCTCGATTCAATGTGGTGCCATACTATGCTTACCTCAAGCTCAAGATGCCCGGACCTCGCGGTGTTATAACAGTCAATGGGAATACAGAGCCCTCCCTCCGTACTGAGGAGAACACCGCGGTCCTTGCAGCAGAAGTACAGAGCAACCTTCTTAGGCAGACCCTCAATTCGGCAATAAAGCCCCCGGACACCGTCAAGCGAGTCTGGCCTACTCTGCAGCAGGACTGTCCGGCTCGTCCAGAGCTCACCTAGCAATTCGACCTCCGTCCTATTCCCAATCAAGCGGTGAAATTCGTGTCGTGCGTACATAATTACGCACTTAAAATACATGGGCATAGACGGAGGCACAGTTAGACTGCGGGCCACCCTGCGGCTCAACCACCCCTGGATCCGCATACCTTCACTTTTTCTCTTCCTTTCAGGTTTTTATCTTCTTGAGGCTTTTCTGATAACCTGATCATCGGACCCATCGCGGAAGGATACACCAAGAAAGGCGAGGGGCTTTGGCGTATAAGGGAATTCCCATGTGGTCTCTGCTAACGATCGTTATTCCTGTTTTTACATACCCGCACGCAGCCGCTCTTGGTAATGGCATGTCAAATAGCCTTATTGGCTTCTCGCACTACTTGTATATATACGCCTTGACGTATTAATCAAATTACAATAGAAAATAAATTGCAGCGTCCGCTCTTTACTTAATTTTTTCCGTGTCTTTGTATTTGTTGCATACGTACATTCTGGTGCGCTTTAATTCGCCAGGGGCTTCAGTGTACCCCACAACACGGCAAGAAAGTCCGAACACTTCATAGTATAGTTCGGCACCCCGAACTTATAGCATTATATGCATCGGCTCCGAATCATGTCTTGGGTCAATAGTTGGGTTGCCTGGCTCCTATGCTTGCTACCCTACGTTCCGCTATATCGGCTAGGGTAGTAAAGGGAGAACTACTGCGATTGTGTCCCGGTTCTTCTGGACGAGCACCTCAGTAGAGAATGCCGAAAACTGACTGTCATGATGCGGCGAGAGCTGGTCGCTGTTCGAGAGGTTTCAAATCCTTAAAAAAAATCCGCTTTACGTGAGGAATTGGTTTTCGTCCGATTAGGTGTGTATAGCGCCCCAACTTCGGCCTTCTGAATACCAGGGGCTACGCCAAAATTTAAAATTATAGAACTCCTATGGCTAAGTGAGGGTGATAAAGCTGTATAGTCCGATTGCCTTGTTCGTTGCGCTAAACACCTCCTTAAAGGACCTAAAACTTGGATAAAGAGTGTTTAGATTTATCCCGAACACCCCTGTACTAGCTACGAGGGGGCGAAAGCTGACGACTGGCCAACTCTTAGATTCTATAAACGGCCGCACAGGAGGTAAAATTTTAAATCAACAAGCATTATATTGCACAACGAACTTGTTTCATATTACAGGATAAAATGAATGCATTCATTCAAAGATTATATCCTTTGCACATTGCTCTGCCACAAGGCGGGATCCCTCCAGGACACTGTCATAGTATAGTTCAGGTTGGCAGTGCTCCTTGCCCTTCGGCGGCCCCTCGGTCATCAGCATCGTGGCATCCATCTTCGCCCAATGCATCTTGGCACGGGCAAAGGCCATCCGTGCACCTTCAATGCAAACTGACCGCTTTATGACTTCAATTCACGGGCAGGCACTCACAAGCCGCTTCAGGAGGCTGAAGTAGCTACTGGGCATGGCCTCGGCAGGCCATAACCGGACTATGAGGTCCTTCATGGCCAGTTCGACCGCCTTGTGCAGCTCGACCAGCTGTTTCAGCTGGTCGCTCAAGGGCATCAAATGTTCTGGTCCAAGGTATTGAGACCAGAATAGCTTCTTCGTCGAGCTCCCTTCTTCGGCTCGGTAGAACTCTCCTGTATCTGATATGTTGTGCGGCAGATCTGCAAACGCTCCTGGAGAACTCCAAATTCGGGTAAGTAAAAAGAATGTCTCCTTCACATGCTTGCTTTGCATAACAAAATCCTTACCCGCCACAATCTTCTTGGCCGCCTGGACTTCCTGGAGGGCCCTCTGGGCTTTGGCTCTAGCGTCTTACATGCTCTGGAGGGCCTTGGCAAGCTCGGACTCTTGAGTCTTAGAGCCACGCTCCAAGGACTCGTACTTCTTGATGGCATCCTGGAGCTCTTGCTGGACCTCGCGGACCCGGGCCTCCAGCTTCTTGCATGCGGCGTGTTCCTTGGCCGCTTTATCTTCGGCCTCGGCTAACGGCTTCTTAAGGGCCACCACCTCGTTCGTGGCCCCTAACAAAGTTCATGATGTTTTAATCAGCATGAACCATTTATCCTTTATAAATATACATACATGGTATTACATACCTTAGCTTTCCTCCAGCTGCCTCTTCACGAGGCCGAGCTCTCCCTCGGCCCGCTCCAGGTTCTGCTTTAGTCCAGAGACCTCCGCAGTACGAGCGGCAGTGCCCAGCAGCTACGCCTGCTTATTCACATAGACATCTTATGTTAGACTCCTGCGAATATTATTTGATCCTCTGTTCGACTTTTCTTTCCGAACACCAAACAGAGCATCAGGGGCTACAGTCTACACTATGATATTCTCTCACAATTTTATTACTTACCTCAAAGCCTGTTAGAAGTATAGCGCAGGCTTCGGTCAGTCTGCTCTTGGCGGACTGGGTCTTCTCGATTACCATACTCATAAGAGTACGGTGTTCTTCATCAATGAAAGCGTCGCGAAGCGCTTCCAGCAAGCTGTCCGGTGCCTCTAGATGGACAGAGGTCACCGCTACAGGTGGCTCACCCCCGTTGTTCGGGAGAGGCTGCCTACCTGAATCCGGAGCCAGTTGGGTCTCCGAAGCCGTATTCGGCTGGGGGCCAAACTGGTTGTGGCCCCCATCATCGGTGTCCATGGGGGTCTTTCCCCCCATGTGTCTGGCAACCGGGGTGTCACCCTCCAACGCCACCGGAACGGTCTCCCCTTGGCCTGGTATCCTTCGAGACAACACCTCGGTGTTGTCTGCGGCCTTGGGGGAGGAGGCCGTCGGAAGGGACCCGTTGTTTATCACCGATGGGTCCAGCGATCCCTCCGAAGAGGAGGATATCTCGACGTTGGACTTGGCCGGACTACAGGTGCATGTCTGGCACATTAAAAAGCGATAAAGCAAAAATGCCGAAAATACTATTATGTCTAGATACTTACGATTTGGCCAGGGGCTTGACCCTGGGCTCCCACTCCTCGCCGTTGTTGGTGGTTGCGACTGAGTAGTTCAGAAGGAAGGTTTTTCCCTTCTTGGATGCCTCGGCCTCCCCGTGTGTGGAGGCCTTCCTCTTCTTTCTCCCCCCAGTAGGGGGTGGATTTCCTCTTCCTGTTCGTCATCTTCGGTGGAGGAGTGCGTCTCTGTGTCTTTGGACGTCTTGTCCGAAGCACCCTTGCGCTGGAGACCATCTCTGGTCCTCGTGGCCGTCTTCTTGGCTTTCTTCTTCGGCACCTCATAGGGCGCCGGAAACAGCATCCTTGTTAAAAGAGGTGTTTCCGGATCTTCAGGTAACGGAGCCGGACAGTTAATCTGCTCCGCTATCGTTACCCAGGCCTGAAAGATTGGCATGGAGGCTTAGGTTCCTCCCGCGGATATGCTAGTAAAAGATATATCTTGCAAATATGAAAACTTACCGAATTAGCCCAGCATTTTGCGCTAAGCCCATGATCTTCGGTCGTGGGCGGTGGTACCTCGCTGGCCTTAAAGAGCACCTTCCAAACGTCTTCGTGCATCGTGCTGAAGAGATCTAGCAGCGTTGGGTGCTCGGCCAGGTCAAACTCCCACAAATTACAAGTTCGTCTCTGGCACGGAAGAATCTGGCGAAAGAGCATAACTTGGATCACGTTGACGAGATTGATTTTCTTGCTTATCATGTTTTGGACACATGTCTGGAGTCCAGTCAGTTCTTCCGTTGAGCCCCAGGCTAAGCCCTTCTCTTGCCAGGAGGTGAGCCGCATGGGGACACTGGATCGGAATTTGGGGGTCGCCGCCCAGTTGGTCCCGCACTGCTCGGTGATATAGAACCACCCCTATTGCCACCCCTTTATGGTCTCCACAAAGGAGCCTTCGGGCTAGGTGACATTGGGCATCTTTCCCACCATGGCGCCTTTGCACTCCGCTTGCTGGCCGCTCACCACCTTTGGCTTCATGTTGAAGGTCTTCATCCATAGGCCGAAGTGAGGTGTGATGCGGAGAAAGGCCTCGCACATGACAATAATGGCTGAGATGTTGAGGATGGAGGCTAAATCATGGAAGTCTAGCCCGTAGTAGAACATTAGTTCACGGACGAATGGGTGGAGGGGGAATCCCATCCCGCGGACGAAGTGGGAGAGAAACACTACCCTTTCATGGGGCTCCGAGGTGGGGACGATCTGCCCCTTGACCGGAAGCCGATGAGCTATGTCTTTGGCCAAGTATGCGGCCTCCCGGAGCTTCTTGATGTCCTCCCTCTTAACAGAGGAGGCCATCCACTTGCCTCCTACTTCGGACATGTTCAAAATGTTTTTGCGGAGAAGGCAAAAGCTTGGGCGTTGGAGCTCGAGAATGGATAAGCAGAGGAAGGAGAAGGCGTGGGTGAAAGAGGGGAATCCCTATCCCTTTATAAAGGCAGTAAAATCATGCGCCTCCCCATGCACCCTCAAAATCGCTTATTCCCCAAGCGCCGTGCTGATGGCGCGATTGGGTTACCCATGCCCATATTGATGAGGATCCCGTAATAAGAGGACACGATCTCTGCTTCGACAAGACGTGCCAATAAAACCGCCTCGTGAAACGTGTATTAGCAGGTTAGAAAAACGGTTCGAATAATGACCGGGTCACGGCGTGATGTCACACTATGAAAAAGTTGTCAGCAGATTAGACTCGTGGAATATTATACTCTCTACGGTGGTATGTGGAATTTGTTTTGCAGAGTCGGACACAATTCTTGTGTTCAAGATCTACTTTGGAGTATTCGGAGAAGGAACCCGCCTTGCAATGCCAAAGACAAACTGCGTGCCGGACTCATCGTCATTGAAGCCTGGTTCAGGGGCTACGGAGGGAGTCTTGGATTAAGGGGTCCTCGGACAGCTAGACTATATGCATATGTCGGACTATTGGGCTATGAAGATACAAGATAGAAGACTTTGTCCCGTATCCCGGTAGGACTCTCCTTTGCGTGGAAGGCAAGCTTGGCGATTCGGATATGTAGATTCCTGTCACGCCCAATATGCGACCCTATCCAAAAGGAACTCGAAGGTCCCACCAAGGATAGACCCGCATATTGAAACGCTTTTGCAAGGTGGATATCATTACCTCAACATTACATAATGGATGGGGATACATACATAAGGCATACAATGCCACATGAATACAACATCACAATACAAAAGAGCATCATCCGACTACGGATGAAACACAAACAGAAACTCAAACGACATCCACCCTGCTAGCCCAGGCTGCCGACCTGGAACCTATCCCCCGATCGAAGAAGAAGCAGAAGAAGAACTCCAACACAAGCAAACATCGCTCTCGCGTCATGATCATCGCGGAACCTGTACCTGCAACTGTTGTTGTAGTAATCTGTGAGCCACGAGGACTCAGCAATCCCATTACCATGGGTATCAAGACTAGCAAAGCTTAAAGGGAAAGGAAGGCGTAAAGTGGTGAGGTTCCAGCAGCGACTAAGCATATATGGTGGCTAACATACGCAAATAAGAGCGAGAAGAGAGCAAGCGGAACGGTCGTGAAGCTAACAATGATCAAGAAGTGATCCTGAACTCCTACTTATGTCAATCATAACCCAGAAACCGTGTTCACTTCTCGGACTCCGCCGAAAAGAGACCATCACGGCTACACACACGGTTGATGCGTTTTAATTTGGATCTGGTGTCAAGTTATCTACAACCGGACATTAACAAATTCCCATCTGCCTATAACCGCAGGCACGGCTTTCGAAAGATTATACCCTACAGGGGTGTCCCAACTTAGCCCATGATAAGCTCTCGTGATCAACGAAGGATATACCTTCTCCCAGGAAGACCCGATCAGACTCGGAATCCCGGTTTACAAGACATTTCGACAATGGTAAAACAAGACCAGCAAAGCCGCCCGATGCGCCGACAAATCCCGATAGGAGCTGCACATATCTCGTTCTCAGGGCGCATCGGATGGGTCAGCCTACAAGTAAAACCAGACCTCGAGTTGCCCCGAGGTGGCCCCGCAGTCTGCCCGGTTCGGACCAACACTTAGACAAGCACTGGCCCGGGGGGGCTAAAATAAAGATGACCCTTGGGTTGGCCGACCCAAGGGAAAGGTATAGGTGGTGGTGAGGCAAATGGTAAAACCAAGGTTGGGCCTTGCTAGAGGAGTTTTATTCAAAGCGAACTGTCAAGGGGGTCCCATAAATCACCCGATCGCGCAAGGAACGCAAAATCCGAGAACATAACACCGGTATGACGGAAACTAGGGCGGCAAGAGTGGAACAAAACACCAGGCAAAAGGTCGAGCCTTCCACCCTTTACCAAGTATATAGATGCATTAGTAATATAAGAGATATTGTGATATCCCAACCAAAATCCTGTCCACCATGGAGCAATCTTCAACTTCACCTGCAACTAGCAATGCTATAAGAGGGGCTGAGCAAAGCGGTAACATAGCCAAGCAACGGTTTGCATAGGAAAGGTGTCAAAGGTTAGAGGTTCATGGCAATATGGGAGGCTTGATGAGCAAAAGATAGGTAACGCAGCATAGCGATAGAACGAAGCAACTAGCATAGCAATGATAGTAGTGAGATCCAGGGTAGCGGTCATCTTTCCTGAAATCCCGCAAGGAAGAAGAACGAGTCCATGAAGAAGATGAACGGATGAAGCCGAACCAAGCGTAGACGAACGAGTCCTCACGATCGCAACGAAACAGGAACTAACAAGAAGAAGCACACAACATGGTAAACACACCACACATGAACAAGACATGATGCACAACAAGCATGATGCATGACAAGGCTAAATGAAGCTACTCATGGCAAGAGATGATGCAAACAAGAGCAACACATTAAGGCAAGTTAAAATGAGGCCGGCAACACATATAACGATTCCGGTAAGTCCTCATATGCATATTTCGAAATTGGTCCAGATCTGAATAAACCTTATGTTCAAGTTGTTAAACAGCAGGTTAAGATGCACCAAGATGGTCTACACGGGATTATAGTCAAGTTACATATAAGGTTCATTTAGTACGGAGCTACGGCCTAGAAGATATGAGCAAAACAAGTTAAACATGGCATTGATGCAAAATGTATTCAAACATCAAGCAAACACACCAAACCAAGGATGCAACATGATAATATGAAGCTACATGCAATTCTAAGCAAGTTTCATAGAGAGCGCACTCAAAACGAAGCAACGGTTCAACACACACACTCAATACAAGTTATAGCAACAATCTGTCCAAAACAGCAACTAGGCATATTGCAAGCATCAAAACAACATGCTACAGGACCTCAACAAGAAAAGAAAAGGCATGGGCATGATGTACAGGTAAAGCATAACAAAACATGAACACTGAGCTATCTCCAGAAATCACTAGAACATGCTCAAACACACATGGCAAGATTGCAAGTAATATCAGTTCAGACTTTGCAGAAAATAACATCAGGTTACAATGTTTAGAGCTATCAAACAACATGCTACATGAACTTATCATGGCAAACAAAGGCATGGCATGAACCTACTAAATGCATAGATCAAATGTCCTTTACTGACCATAAGCCAAAAAGGATCAGAAAATATGATGGCACCCATGTAAACATGGCAACTTATATTACAGATTCAAACATGGCAGAAACAGAATTATGAATGCATGTTGGTGAGCTTGTACCACTCACCACAGAGCATTACATGGCATGGCAAGGCAACCAACAGTAAGAAGACATATTTATGAAGCTAGGCATGGCAAGAGCAAGTTCATAGGGTGCATGGATCAACTACAATAACCTTGGCAAAATTGAATAACATGTAAACAATCTGCCAGGAAACATTTTGAAGCAAAAGTAGAGCACGAAAATGACATGCTAGACTACTCCATAATTGCAACCAAGGGCAGGGCTGGATAGAGCATAACCATATGTTCAAAACACCCTTACTGAAGTATCTCAAATTATGCATGGATCTCTGTGTAGCATCAAGTTTACTTGGCATCAAAATAATAGCAGAACAGGGACTAAAATCAGCAACATCACGATGCCTAGTTTGCATGCTTGTGCTAGTCACCACATTGATCACAAAAATACATGGTAAGCACCTCTGTAAATAAGACATAGCATAGATAAAAACACATGTAGACATCAACCTCATAGGATGCACACATCAATCATGGCAAAAATGATAAAAGAGCATGTTCTGTTAACAGACAGCAGACAACATCATGAAGCACTCTTGCAACGATGATTCAGGCATCAAGATGAGCTCAAATGAACATGATGCAATGGAATGAAATGAAGTACTCGTTGAGACGAACAATTTGACATATTACACGCACAAAACGGAGCTACGAATGCAGAGATATGATGTGATGAACATGGCATGATAATGTTGAAAAACTTCGGGGACTTAGTCAAAAATAACCTCACGGGAAAAACTGGACGACGCGATCCGGGACGGGGCGTTTGGATCGGGGGCTTGGTGGATCTGGTCCAGATCTGGAGGATCCGGCCGGAGAACGAACTGCGGCGACGGCAGCGACCTCCGGTGAGGTCGCGGCCAGCGGGGAAGGCACGGGACACGGGGAGGCGCGTCGCGGAGCTCCTCCGGCGAGCTCCGGCGGCCGGAGACGATGGCGAGGCGGAGAAGGGCGGCGGGCGAGCCGGAGGGAGACGGGCGGCGCAGGGCGCGAGATCCGGCGGGCGGCGGGAGGCGGCAGCCGCGGCGGCGGGCACCGGCCGGCCGGCGCGGGGACGGCGGCGCAGGGCGCCCGCGGAGGCGTGCGGCCACGGCGGAGGGCGCGGCGGCTTCAGGACATCGGGCGGCGGAGGGCGACCGGGCCGGGCGCCGGCGGGGCGCCGGCGGCGGCGCGGGGCGCCGGCGGCGGCGCGGGGAGCCGGCGACGGGCGAGGTCGGGGTCCGGCGAGGCGCTCGGGCCGGCGGCGGGAGGCTGCAGGCCTCGGGCGCCCAGATCGGGCCCGGGCGGGCCGCGGTCGGGCCCCGGCGGGCTGCGGCGGTGCGAGGCGACACGTGGCGGGACAGGGTTGGACGTGGGCGGCGGAGCGGACATGTCCGGCGCCGGACGGACATGTCCGGCGCCGGACGGACATGTCCGGCGCGCGAGAGGAGCGAGGCTAGGGTTTCGGGGGGATTAGACCGCGAAATCGGGGGAGGGGACTAATTTATAGGTAGAGGGAGCTAGGAGAGTCCAAATGAGGAGCGGTTTTCGGCCACGTGATCGTGATCGAACGGCCGAGAGCATGGAGGGGAGTTTGCTGGGTTTTGGGCCACTTTGGAGGGGTGTTGGGCTGCAACACACACGAGGCCTTTTCGGTCCCTCGGTTAACCGTTGGGGTATCAAACGGACTCCAAATGGGACGAAACTTGACATGCGGTCTACCGATGCTATACCAAGGCCGCTTGGCAAACCTCGGGCCATTCCGAGAAAGTTTAACACCCGCACATGAAACAAGGTCTGAGAGGGGGCGACGGGCGCGCGCGAATGGTCTGGACTCTGAACGAACAACGAAGAGAACCGGGAGAACCCGAACGGATGCAAATTTTGAAAAACATGCAGATGAAATGCAGATGATGACATGGCAAAATGCAACATGCAAGCAAATGACATGGCAACGACGGCAAATAACTGGCAGACACCTGGCGCATCGAATCTGGGGCGTTACAACACTCCTCCACGAACAAGAGATCTCGTCCCGAGATCTTAGGACCGAGACGGAAGGGAAAAGGGAGAGGTGAAACAAGAACTCAAGAGAAGAAGCAAAGAATCAAGAGCACTCGAGAAGAAGAGAGGAACGACGAGAATGACGAGAATCAAATGCTCATGGAAACACGATAGACTCTGAAAGCACTCCGGTTAGAACGAGATAAGAAACGAATAATACTGAAAGGATTTAGACAACACTCCGGTTAAACAAGGATGGAATAGAACACGAACTTCACAAGATGGAATGACACTTGACGACATAAGCAACGCAATGCCTCCGGAAGAATTGATAGAATGGAATGAAATGAACTTAAAAGGAAGGATTGACTGGAGTTGTTGAGAAAATCAACAATGAAAGAATAAGCTTGTTGTGGAGTTATGGTTAACATCTCAAAATCATAAGATGATAACTGGCCACAAACGGAAATGATTGGATAGATGAGAAGAACGAAGAAATGCAAAACTCCACTTCAAAAGAATATGGAGAATTAATTGCACTTCGAGATGCAAGAAGAAAAGATATTTGAACACTACCAACAAGAATCTTGATGAACTCTTGAAGAAAAGAATAAATCATGAAGAACCATCGTGAAGAACTCCGGTGACAAAAGGATGACGAGATAAAATGAAGGAAGAAAGAATAAGATGAGCCTTGCGGTGATTTAGATGGGGGTTCCGACGAAATGACCGAGGAAATTGAACTCCGGAAAAGAAAAGATGGGAAACACTTGGAACTAGAATTTATTCATTAAGAACAAACTCCGAAGGAAGGGATTACTCACTAGTTTGAAATAAGAATAAGATTTATTGTATGCTTATCCTTCATCAAATTAAATTGATGACAAACAATGGATTTGCATACTACTTATTCTTCTTGAAAAAGGATTGAGAAGTGACATGTCGCAAACTTGAGAAGGTCTTCATGAACCACCGGTAGGATTGAAAAGAACAAATGAATAAAAATGATAATCAAGGAAAAAGAATTTTGAACGAACCACTGTAAGAATTAGAAAAATGACTGATGAAAGAGAATGAATCACCGGGAAGAATTAGAAGGACCAATATGCTAGAGGGGATTTAGATGCAAAAGAACAAAGAGATCAAGAGTTGATTAAAGAACACTTGAACGAAGCACTGGGATAATAGAGAACGATAACTGAAATGTGAGGACAAAGAATTCTTCTGAAACGATGGCCTCCGGTGAAAAGAAACATAAATCAACTCCTGACAAACTCCGGATGGTTGAGAAAAGGAATATCTGACAAATGGAATAATTCGCGAGGATAACATGAAGCTAGAACCACGAAACTTCAAGAGAATGGACAAGATTTAGAGGGAAAAAAACTCTTCTTCGATCTTCAAATGACGACGAGAAACACCACCAAAATTGCTGAGATACTCCGGGAGAATGAAAAGCGAAGGGGTTGAGCCAACAATGAAAAGAAATTGAACGAGATCTTGGAGAAGGCAACTGACTGATGGAATCAATTCTTACGTCAGACTTTGAAAAGAATTGAGAATAACTCCGGGGAAATTAGAAGAGTCAGGTAAGATCCTGGAAAAAGACCTGTGGGTTAGGGGCCACTGAAGAGAAAACACCGTTGGAAAGGGATATTGAAGAGGTAGATGATGCACCGGAACAACTGAAATATTTAAATGAGGTGACAACCTCGAATTAATTCGAACACAGACGAATCTCCTGAGATGTCTTGAACACTCCGGAAGGATAAACTGGCGAGAGGCGAACGAGCAAGGATAACACTTGATCCGAGGGAAAGAATATGATCAACACCAAATACTTGAATTGGGTCCACCGGAAAAAGAAAGGGATGAAGAATGACGAACAAGACGAGAATTCACCGGTTGAATTAATTTATGAAAGACTGAAGAGGCTCCACACGACTGAGATAGATGGTCGAGAGAGAGTCAGACTCCGGGAAAAAAAGGGTGGGAGGGCGGGAAAACAAACGCAACTTGGAAGAGGAACCGATGAATAACTTGAAGAGAAAACACCGGTTGAAAGAAAGCAAAGGCTTCACACGAGTAGGATGGATACTCGATTACGGACTCCGGTTCCGAGAAGAAGAGGGGTGGGCAGGTGGGAAAAGAAAACAACTAAGGATAGAGACACAACTTCGTTGAGAGCGAACTGAGGATTGAACTTGCAAATATGAAGAGGGTCGAGTCAGCTTGACGAGAAATGCACCGGATGAAAAGAGATGAGAACCAACGATCGGAAAACCAACTGCGTGATCCTAAATAAAAATTTGAAGGGGAAGAGAAGTAATTCAAAACACCTACGTCAAGATTCCTGACCAGAGCAACGAAGGGGCTGAGGAGTAAAAAGAATTCCTACTCTCCAATATAACTAGACTCCGAAAACAGTTTTCTTCTAGACTCAACAACGGCCAAACTACACGATCAATCAAGGGGGCTCCTAGAGTCGGTCGAGGCTCTGATACCAACTTGTCACGCCCAATATGCAACCCTATCCAAAAGGAACTCGAAGGCCCCACCAAGGATAGACCCGCATATTGAAACGCTTTTGCAAGGTGGATATCATTACCTCAACATTACATAATAGATGGGGATACATACATAAGGCATACAATGCCACACGAATACAACATCACAATACAAAAGAGCATCATCCGACTACGGATGAAACACAAACAGAAACTCAAACTACATCCACCCTGCTAGCCCAGGTTGCCGACCTGGAACCTATCCCCTGATCGAAGAAGAAGCAGAAGAAGAACTCCAACACAAGCAAACATCGCTCTCGCGTCATGATCATCGCGGAACCTGTACCTGCAACTATTGTTGTAGTAATCTGTGAGCCATGAGGACTCAGCAATCCCATTACCATGGGTATCAAGACTAGCAAAGCTTAAAGGGAAAGGAAGGGGTAAAGTGGTGAGGTTCCAGCAGCGACTAAGCATATATGGTGGCTAACATACGCAAATAAGAGCGAGAAGAGAGCAAGTGGAATGGTCGTGAAGCTAACAATGATCAAGAAGTGATCTTGAACTCCTACTTACGTCAATCATAACCCAGAAACCGTGTTCACTTCCCGGACTCCGCCGAAAAGAGACCATCACGGCTACACACATGGTTGATGCGTTTTAATTCGGATCTGGTGTCAATTTATCTACAACCGGACATTAACAAATTCCCATCTGCCTATAACCGCAGGCACGGCTTTCGAAAGATTATACCCTGCAGGGGTGTCCCAACTTAGCCCATGATAAGCTCTCGCGATCAACGAAGGATATACCTTCTCCTAGGAAGACCCGATCAGACTCGGAATCCCGGTTTACAAGACATTTCGATAATGGTAAAACAAGACCAGCAAAGCCGCCCGATGCACCGACAAATCCCGATAGGAGCTGCACATATCTCGTTCTCAGGGCACACCGGATGGGTCAGCCTACGAGTAAAACCAGACCTCGAGTTGCCCCGAGGTGGCCCCGCAGTCTGCCCGGTTCGGACCAACACTTAGACAAGCACTGGCCCGGGGGGGATAAAATAAAGATGACCCTTGGGTTGGCCGGCCCAAGGGAAAGGTATAGGTGGTGGTGAGGCAAATGGTAAAACCAAGGTTGGGCCTTGCTGGAGGAGTTTTATTCAAAGCGAACTGTCAAGGGGGTCCCATAAATCACCCGACCGTGTAAGGAACGCAAAATCCGGGAACATAACACCGGTATGACGGAAACTAGGGCGGCAAGAGTGGAACAAAACACCAGGCAAAAGGCCGAGCCTTCCACCCTTTACCAAGTATATAGATGCATTAATAATATAAGAGATATTGTGATATCCCAACCAAAATCCTGTCCACCATGGAGCAATCTTCAACTTCACCTGCAACTAGCAACGCTATAAGAGGGGCTGAGCAAAGCGGTAACATAGCCAAGCAACGGTTTGCATAGGAAAGGTGTCAAAGGTTAGAGGTTCATGGCAATATGGGAGGCTTGATGAGCAAAAGATAGGTAACGCAGCATAGCGATAGAACGAAGCAACTAGCATAGCAATGATAGTAGTGAGATCCAGGGTAGCAGTCATCTTGCCTGAAATCCCGCAAGGAAGAAGAACGAGTCCATGAAGAAGACGAACGGATGAAGCCGAACCAAGCGTAGACGAACGAGTCCTCACGATCGCAACGAAACAGGAACTAACAAGAAGAAGCGCACAACATGGTAAACACACCACACATGAACAAGACATGATGCACAACAAGCATGATGCATGACAAGGATAAATGAAACTACTCATGGCAAGAGATGATGCAAACAAGAGCAACACATTAAGGCAAGTTAAAAATGAGGCCGGCAACACATATAACGATTCCGGTAAGTCCTCATATGCATATTTCGAAATTGGTCCAGATCTGAATAAACCTTATGTTCAAGTTGTTAAACAGCAGGTTAAGATGCGCCAAGATGGTCTACACGAGATTCTATTCAAGTTACATATAAGGTTCATTTAGTACGGAGCTACGGCCTAAAAGATATGAGCAAAACAAGTTAAACATAGCATTGATGCAAAATGTATTCAAACATCAAGCAAACACACCAAAACAAGGATGCAACATGATAATATGAAGCTACATGCAATTCTAAGCAAGTTTCATATAGAGCACACTCAAAACGGAGCAACGGTTCAACACACACACTCAATACAAGTTATAGCAACAATCTGTCCAAAACAGCAACTAGGCATATTGCAAGCATCAAAACAACATGCTACAGGACCTCAACAAGAAAAGAAAAGGCATGGGCATGATGTACAGGTAAAGCATAACAAAACATGAACACTGAGCTATCTCCAGAAATCACTAGAACATGCTCAAACACACATGGCAAGATTGCAAATAATATCAGTTCAGACTTTGCAGAAAATAACATCAGGTTACAATGTTTAGAGCTATCAAACAACATGCTACATGAACTTATCATGGCAAACAAAGGCATGGCATGAACCTACTAAATGCATAGATCAAATGTCCTTTACTGACCATAAGCCAAAAAGGATCAGAAAATATGATGGCACCCATGTAAACATGGCAACTTATATTACAGATTCAAACATGGCAGAAACAGAATTATGAATGCATGTTGGTGAGCTTGTACCACTCACCACAGAGCATTACATGGCATGGCAAGGCAACCAACAGTAAGAAGACATATTTATGAAGCTAGGCATGGCAAGAGCAAGTTCATAGGGTGCATGGATCAACTACAACAACCTTGGCAAAATTGAATAACATGTAAACAATCTGCCAGGAAACATTTTGAAGCAAAAGTAGAGCACGAAAATGACATGCTAGACTACTCCATAATTGCAACCAGGGCAGGGCTGGATAGAGCATAACCATATATTCAAAACACCCTTACTGAAGTATCTCAAATTATGCATGGATCTCTGTGTAGCATCAAGTTTACTTGGCATCAAAATAACAGCAGAACGGGGACTAAAATCAGCAACATCACGATGCCTAGTTTGCATGCTTGTGCTAGTCACCACATTGATCAAAAAAATACATGATAAGCACCTCTGTAAAGAAGACATAGCATAGATAAAAACACATGTAGACATCAACCTCATAGGATGAACACATCAATCATGGCAAAAATGACAAAAGAGCATGTTCTATTAACAGACAGCAGACAACATCATGAAGCACTCTTGCAACGATGATTCAGGCATCACGGAAAGCTCAAATGAACATGATGCAATGGAATGAAATGAAGTACTCGTTGAGACGAACAATTTGACATATTACACGCACAAAATGGAGCTACGGATGCACAGATATGATGCGATGAACATGGCATGATAATGTTGAAAAACTTCGGGGACTTGGTCAAAAATAACCTCACGGGAAAAACTGGACGACGCGATCCGGGACGGGGCGTTTGGATCGGGGGCTTGGTGGATCTGGTCCAGATCTGGAGGATCCGGCCAGAGAACAAACTCCGGCGACGGAAGCGGGGAAGGCACGGGACACGGGGAGGCGCGGCGCGGAGCTCCTCCGGCGAGCTCCGGCGGCCGGAGACGATGGCGAGGCGGAGAAGGGCGGCGGGGGAGCCGGAGGGAGACGGGCGGCACAGGGCGCGAGGTCCGGCGGGCGGCGGGAGGCCGCGGCCGCGGCGGCGGGCACCGGCCGGCCGGCGCGGGGACGGCGGCGCAGGGCGCCCGCGGAGGCGCGCGGCCACGGGCGGAGGGCGCGGCGGCTTCGGGACATCGGGCGGCGGAGGGCGACCGGGCCGGGCGGCGGCGGGGCGAGCCCAACCGGCGGCGGCGCGGGGAGCCGGCGACGGGCGAGGTCGGGGTCCGGCGAGGTGCTCGGGCCGGCGGCGGGAGGCTGCGGGCCTCGGGCGCCCAGATCGGGCCCGGGCGGGCCGCGGTCGGGCCCCGGCAGGCTGCAGCGGCGCGAGGCGACACGTGGCGGGACAGGGTTGGACGGGGGCGGCGGAGCGAACATGTCCGGCGCCGGACGGACGCGTCCGGCGCGCGAGAGGAGCGGGGCTAGGGTTTCGGGGGGGATTAGACCGCGAAATCGGGGGAGGGGACTAATTTATAGGTAGAGGGAGCTAGGAGAGTCCAAATGAGGAGCGGTTTTCGGCCACGCGATCGTGATCAAACGGCCGAGAGCATGAATGGGAGTTTGCTGGGTTTTGGGCTACTTTGGGGGGGTGTTGGGCTGCAATGCACACGAGGCCTTTTCGGTCCCTCGGTTAACCGTTGGGGTATCAAACGGACTCCAAATGGCACGAAACTTGACAGGCGGTCTACCGATGCTATACCAAGGCCGCTTGGAAAACCTCGGGCCATTCCGAGAAAGTTTAACACACGCACATGAAACAAGGTCTGAGAGGGGGCGACGGGCGCGCGCGAATGGTACGGACTCTGAACGGACAATGGAGAGAACCGGGAGAACCCGAACGGATGCAAGTTTTGAAAAACATGCAGATGAAATGCAGATGATGACATGGCAAAATGCAACACACAAGCAAATGACATGGAAACGACGGCAAATAACTGGCAGACACCTGGCGCATGGAATCCGGGGCGTTACAATTCCCTTCTCTGTAACCGACTCTGTGTAACCCTAGACCCCTCCGGTGTCTATATAAACCGGAGGGTTTAGTCCGTAGGACAAGAACAATAATAATCATAGGCTAACTTCTAGGGTTTAGCCTCCACGATCTCGTGGTAGATCAACTCTTGTAATACTCATATCATCAAGATCAATCAAGCAGGAAGTAGGGTATTACCTCCATAGAGAGGGCCCGAACCTGGGTAAACATCGTGTCCCCCACCTCCTGTTACCATTAGCCTTAGACGCACAGGTCGGGACCCCCTACCCGAGATCCGCCGGTTTTGACACCGACAGTAGCCTTCGCCCACAAATCCTTCGTCGATTTCCCAGATGCCATCTCCGCCATTAGCTCTGCCCCTTGGCATAAAGGAAACACCACCGATCAGGTCCTAGGACAGCGTCGTTGCTATCCCAGTCCCCCTGGAATCTCTCTCACCCCCGCAGCAAAACCCTAACCCTAGCACCAGAGTGCAATCGCCTAGCAATCGCCCCTAGTCGCTGAAGGGTTTTCTGCATGGTGGACCCGCGCTACCAACAGTTATGCCCTGTTGCTTTTATCTTACTTTGTAGAGCTTGTGACGGTATCTCTAATAAAAAACGGACACAGAGATTCTGCACCTGATCTCAAATGAGCTCGGGTGAACAGTAGAATCAAAACAAAACAAAAAACAAAAAAATCAATTTTTTTGGAGAAAAATTGACAAAAGTTTAATGTGCTTGCAAAAATTTGTCATGAAATCACATTCCTATAAGGTGTGGCAAAAAAACAAATTCAGTACTCTGAAAATACTACTTTCAAAAGCATTTTGAAGCATTGAATTTGTCTTTTTGCCACGCCTTACAAGAATGTGATTTCATGACAATTTTTGCACACACTTAGAACTTTCGTCAATGTTTCTCTCAAAAAAATTAAAACTTTAAAAAAATCAATTTAACTGTTAACCGAGCTCATTTGACCTCGGGAGCAGAAGAGCACTTTCGCCCAAGTGGCTCGTTGTTTCAAAAGAAAAAGAAGAGATCGGAATACCGTATCAAGAGAGCATCTCCAGCCGCGCCCCCAACAGGCCCCCCAAGTCGACTTTATCGGTGCCGGCGCCAAAAAAATGCCCCAGTCGCGCCCCCAGGACGACGGAAAGCGCTGGTTCGGCCCTTTTTTCCACCCGGCAGCCGCAGGCCGAACCCGGCGCACTGGGGGCACTTGGGGGCTCCGGCGCAAGGGAAAAGCGCGGCTGGCCCATGCCGTCAGGTGAAAAGTCAAGATTTTCTTCCCCGACTCGCCTCCCACCCCCCGCTCTCTCGGCTGACATTAGCTATATCCCGGCACCGCCCGCCGCCCTTCATCGGTAGATAGCCATTCCCCGCCAGAAAAATAGCAGAGGTTCGCCGCGGCAACCCATCCGACAGCAGCTGGGCGTTTCCGGTCGCCATTTCCGGCCGCGGAGGGGCAGTTTAGCGGCGGGTGCACGCCCACCGGGCGCAAGGTGTTCGGTGATTTGCCTGCCTCGGTGATTGACTCGGATGACGAGGAAGTGCTCGCCGCACTACTGGAGGAGAAAGCCGAGGCCGACGTCCAGGAAGAAGAGCATCTCATGGTGCTCGCCGCCCTCGCCCAGCTGCTGGCGATCAATGAAAAGCCGCGGCGAGGTGGCTCGGCGCTGGGGCGGGTGAAAGCAAAGAACCGGCATCGTCTCGAAGGCTACTGCATGCTCTACTCCGACTACTTCACCGATGCTCCACTTCACGGTGATAGAACATTTCGGCGCCGTTATCGGATGAGCAGAAAGCTTTTCCTCAGGATTGTGAATTCCATCTGGGAGTTCGACAACTACTTCAAATACAAGATGGATTGCACCGGCAAACTTGGATTCACCTTGATCCAGAAATGCACGACAGCGATGAGGATGCTTGCATATGGAGCTCCCGGTGACTCACAGGACGACTATGGGCGCATGGCCGAGTCCACCAGTATAGAGTGTTTCTACAAGTTCTGTCGGGCAGTGGTGGCAGTGTTTGGACCGCAATACTTGAGAACACCCAATGCAGAAGACACTGCTCGGATCCTAGCACGGAATGCAGCAAGAGGATTTCTTGGGATGCTTGGAAGCATCGACTGTATGCATTGGAAATGGAAGAATTGCCCATTTGCTTGGCAGGGGATGTACAAAGGCACCAAAGGAGGTTGCAATGTGGTACTTGAGGCGGTGGCCACACAGGACCTCTGGATTTGGCACTCCTTCTTTGGTATGCCAGGAACTCATAATGGCATCAACGTGTTGCAGTGCTCTCCTATCTTTGCCAAGCTTGTTGAAGGTCATTCTCCTCCGATGAACTTCGAGATCAATGGGCGGCACTACAACAAGGGGTACTATCTAGCTAATGGCATCTATCCGAGATGGTCGACATTTGTGAAGACCATCAAAAACCATGTGCCTGGACGCAAGAATGCCTGGTTTGTGAAGATTCAGGAGGCTTGCAGGAAGGATGTCGAGCGGGCATTTGGTGTGCTCCAATCTCGATTTGCTGTTGTCCGGTACCCCGCTCAGACCTGGTCGAAAGATCAAATGTGGGAGATCATGACCTGCTGTGTTATCTTGCACAACATGATCATTGAGAGCGAGCAGGAAGAGCCAGTGTTTGGCACTGAACCATACCACAGGCAGGGTCCTCTTGCCCAAGTTGATCCCCAGCTACAAGCAACCTGGACTGCCTACCTCAGTATGCGTCAGGAGATCCGAGACCCGCAGGTGCATCATCGACTGCAGCAAGATCTAATAGAGCACCTATGGAGGCTCAAGGGCGACGCCGGGCGCAACATGTGATGAAATATGAGTTTTTATTTGTTGAACTATATAATTTGCATTGAACTATTTGTTGTTGAACTATTTTGTTGAAGTATTTGATTTTTTTGTGAAGAAATATATGATAAAAAAATATTTATGTTGATAATTGAACGCCGAGCCACGGCGAACGACGCCGAATATGGGCATATTCCCGCCCATATGGGCTTTATTCGCCGAAATGGGGCTGAAAAGTGGGCAACATCGGCGGCTGGGGCTGAGCTGGGGGCGACGACTGGGCGCAAAACCGCCCCCAGCGCCGAATGTATCACCGGCTCGCCCCCAGGGGGCGTTTTTAGACATCCTTGGGGGGGCAACGATTGAAGATGCTCTGATGTGGCATGTACCGACCACGACCTCCTTGGTTGTCCTCAGCTGACATGAGATCGAGATCGATGTCGATGTTTCGCGCCCTATATTATTAACCACGTGCTTGTTGACAGAGATCTAGCTTACCACAGAACGTACCAAAATCGAAACAAGATTCTCCTTTTCTTTTCTTTTTTGGACTGGCAGGAGGGAGAAAAACACCCCCCCCCCGGCTCCACCATTTTCATTGAAAACGTGAAACCAGGTACAGAATAGAAATAGCCTTCTATCAAGGTTCAAAAAGATTTAAAACAGAAAAACTACATCCCCTTAACTGTTACCAACAGAAAAGGGAGTAGTTCGCTCACTAGACTTGAAAGAGTCAGAACTTATTACAAGACACAGAGTTCTAAAACTGAAAAACTAAAGTGCTGGCACCAAAACAGACAGAGATCCCACAGAGAGTTCCATCTCTTCATTCGCCCACCAGTACAGCTCCAGCTTTCTTCTGACTCGCTTGTGCACACCCCCATTTGATCCTCTTGAAGGTTTGGACTGGAGTCAGCGGCAGTTCCAGTGGAGTGGCCGGGCTCAGCTGCGATGCATGCTTACAGTTCCTCCCAGGGCTGTTTGGAGGTGTGTAGCGAACAGGAGGCGGTAGACCTGCACCCAGTCTCTCAGTTCCCAGTGACATCTTGGAGAGTGAATCTAGGTTTAAGATACCCACAGTATCATTGACATCGATCACCCCATGGTCAACAGGAAGGGAGAGCTGAGGATCATTGCTACCTTCTGAGAAACTAGCTTCAATTCTTCTAGGCCTGTTCCTTTGAACAAGATCATCCACTTCTTGAGAGTCAAGTGAATCTGCCACCAAACTTGTTTAAGGTCAGTCCACATTACACTATTAAAAACCATGGAATTTCTGAACTTTCAGATGCACCACATAACACAGGCACAGACAGAGTTCAAGACCATCTTATTCTTATGGGCTGGCCAAAATCTAGCAATAGATATGTAGTCATTACCTAAATCATAGGAAAGGATTTTGGACACATCAGCCCAAATCTGTTTAACAACTACACATCCAAAGAACAGGTGATCTATGGATTTACAAAACATGCATTCAGGCGGTTTAGTGATCCCTCTTTTTAACAAATTGTCTTTAGTCATCAACTTGTTATGAGACAGGAGCCACAAAAACACTTGTACTCTAGGAGGAACCACTGTCGACCACACAGCAGGTATATATATAGGTTGCACCCCTCTAAAATTGATAATATTGTAAAGAGAACTAGTAGAGTAGATCCCTTTATTCTCATATTGCCAAATTAGGGAATCTTCATCTCCAGTCAGCTCATAGCTCTTGATGATCTGCTCTAGGCAGTACCAGTTCTCCATCATGGTATCTGAGAAAACTCTTCTAAAAGTCAGTTTGATATTCACCCCATCCCAAATGTCTGCAACAGTAGCCCCCTGCTGGTGACAAATAGTGTACAGGGGCCAGAACTGCACTGACAGTGGGGAGGTGCCAAACCATATGTCTTCCCAAAATCTAACTTACTTACCATTACCTATTTTCCATCTATACCCAAACTTCAGGGCTTTTGCAGCCCACATCACTCCCTGCCAGAATTTGGAGGTGTTTTGTGGATTGGCTGCAAAAATGTTGGGGCTTTTCTTAATGTACTTAGAGTCTACTATTTGTCTCCAGATCTTGCCTTCATCTTGGATATATCTTTTAACCCAGTTGCCTAATAGGCATAGGTTAACATCCTTGATGTTAGGGATACCCATCCCCCCATACTCCTTCCTCATGCAAACTAAATGCCAGTTTGCTAGATGAAGCTTCCTATCTCCCTCAAAGTCACTCCAAAGATAGTGGGCGAGTTGGCTGTTGATTAGGTCAAGAGCCCACTTGGGGAATTTGAAGAAGGAGAGTAGGTATACTGGGATGCTAGCAAGACAGGCTTTAATCAAAACTACCCTAGCAGCATAAGAGAGAAGTTTCCCTCTCCACCCAGCCATCCTTTTGAGGATCTTGTCAATGAGGGGCTGGATGTCTTCTCTCCTTAGCTTGTCATAATGAAGGGGGATGCCTAGATATTTAATAGGGAATGTACCTATAGTACATTTTAGGATATTCTTGTAAGAGTCTAATTCACTGTTAGTGAGCCCAAGGGGGATAATCTCACTCTTTGAATAGTTGATCCTCATACCAGAAACATTCTCAAAGCATCTTAGAATATGTTTGAGATTAGTAACTTTCTCCTCAGAGTTGTCTACAAAAAGGATGGTGTCATCTGCATATTGTAGGCAGATAACCCCTCCAGGGACGAGATCAGAGCATAGACCTTCTACTAGGTTATGAGAAGTTGCTTTGGTCAGCATCCTGGTCAAAACATCTATTACAAGGTTAAAAAGCAGTGGGGAGAAGGGGTCTCCTTGCCTCAGGCCTTTGCCAGTAGTGAAGAAATCTCCTTCTACCCCATTGATTTTCACACCTATGGATCCCATCTGGGTGATCTGTTTGACCCAGGTTATCCATTTAGTGTCAAATCCTCTTTTTTCTAGGATTTCATAAAGGAAGTCAAGATTCACCTTGTCAAAGGCTTTCTCATAGTCTAGCTTGATCACTAATCCAGCATTTCCAGAGTGCACTGTGGAGTGCAGCACTTCATGTGCTGTCACTACACTTTCTAGAATGTACCTGCCTTTGATAAAGGCAGATTGGTTGCTGGAGGTGAGGAAATTCATTAACCTAGCTAGTCTATTAGTCAAGACCTTGGTGAAGACTTTGAAAATGCAGTTAAGCAGACTAATAGGTCTAAACTTCTTCATGTTAGAAGCATCTTGTTACTTAGGAACTAGAGTAATCATAGCAAAATTGAGTCTGTAGATATCTAGGTTCCCCTCATAAAAGTCTTTGAAGAGGGCCATGATATCCTGCTTGATCACCTCCCAAAACTGTTGTAGGAAGAGAAAAGAAAGCCCATTAGGGCCTGGGGCCCCATCTGAATAGGATCCAAAAATGGCTTCTTTTACCTCTTCTTCAGTAAAAGGGTTTTGAAGGGAACTATTGTCTTCAATATTAACTTTTTCTCCTTCAGAGAAAAAGTCATCCCTTAGTCTAAATCCATTTCTACTCTCTTTTTTAAAGAGATCCTTATAAAAGGAGGATGCAATGTCTAGCATGTCTTTGGTTTCTGTGGCAGTGCCATTGGGGCCCTCAAGGGCATGAATCTGTGTTCTCCTCCTCCTTTGATTGGCAACAGCCTGGAAGTACTTAGTATTTCTATCTCCCTCTAAAATGTCCCTATCTCTAGATCTTTGTCTGGCTTTCACTTCATCTTTGAACCAAATATGATGGAGCTCTTGCATCACTACTTTCATCCTGTTAATCTCAGAGTCACATAACTACTCTGTTTCAGCTTTGACATCTAAGCAATCAAATTCCTGTGTGAGTAGGGTCTTATGTTTTCTAATATCAGCCTCTATATTGATGCTCCAACCCCTAGCAAACCTTCTAAACCTCCTGGCTTTCTCCTGCCAAATATCTATAGCTTTTTTCTTCTTGACAGGAGCTGACCAGTTTTTGATAGCTAAATCTCTAAATTCTGCCTTCAGCAGCCACCATTTTTCAAATTTGAAACTGGTGGGTTTGGGGGGGCTACTCAACCCAGAATCCCATAGCAGTGGTGTGTGGTCACTCCCAATCCTAGGAAGGGCTTGGGAGCTACCCAAAGGAAATAAAGCATCAAAATCAGTAGTACAGAAGATTCTATCAATGGTAGACATAACCAAGTTCTGTTGGTTATTAGCCCATGTGAATTTTCTGCCTGACATTTTAATTTCTAAAAGACTCCAGATCTCTATCCAGGCATTAAATTTATCACTCCAGTGGTGATTGATGTTGCCATTGCTCTTGTCTTTTTGGTATCTAACTAGATTAAAGTCCCCCCCCATCAGGGTAGGCAGATGATCACCAATGAACAAGCTATGTAGTTCTGAAATGAAATCATTCTTTCCTTCCTTATATGGTGATCCATAAACTCCAACAATTCTACATTTCATCTTACTAGCTTTGTTGGTAAGGGTGCAAGAGACAGAGTATTTGAGAGAAAGCCAATTGTCAATCTCAAAAATGTCTACATCCACTCCTACCAGGATACCCCCTGCAGTGCCTTCAGCAGGCAAGTGGTGCCAATCAAAGTTCCTATTATTATTGTTGCTTTTCAGAAAGGATGAAGAGAGCATCTCTTTTTTAGTTTCCTGAAAGGCTATTATACTAGGCTTGACTTTGTTGAGAACATCTTCTATACAAGATTTCCTGCCAGGGGCAGTAATCCCTCTAATGTTCCAAAAAAGGCATTTCATCTAAACAATGTTTTCTTGGGGTGCTTGCCCCGCCCATATTTAGACACTTTGGTCCACAGGTTTCTATAATCTATTCCATTATGTGCCTCAACATTACACCCTTCAGGTGTGTGAGGTGAGCTATTAAAATCATCTATGCTAAGAAAGGCATCATCACTAGTGCTATCCACTACACCAACTGGCCCCATGGGCTCTTTGGTTTTGACAATATCTTTCTTTATTATATTACTGTCTATATTAGTCATGTCTATTTCAATACCTATTTTGCTAGCAGTATTGATGAAATCAGGATCAGTAAAATATTCAAAGGAATTCTTTAGGAGGGTACCTTTGTAGTTGTCCTTTTCTATTTCCAGGTTGAGCATCTTCTTCTTATTAACTGCAATTTCCATCATAGTCTTCTCCCCTACATCCACCCTGCTACTCTTCCTTTGAGCTTGTACTGGTCCCCAAATCTTCTCTTGTTCAGGTGAGGCCCTTTTCCTCTGTTCCTCGATGACAGCATTGGGGCTGAAGACCACTTCTTCTTCTGCTGCAGTAGGGTGTTCCCCACATGCCTCCACTAGATTGTTGAAGATTTCCTCATCATCATCGTCCTCAACTTCCATCTCCTGAAGCAGCTGGCAGCTCTGAGCATCTAGCTGTGTGTCATGCAGGTTTTGCAGGAAGGACATGGTAGTTTGCTTTGAATGTTGGTGACTCCCACTGGTATTCCCATTACTGCCTGACCCAGAGGAAGCATTTATATTGCTTGTGCCCCCTGTTTTTTGTCCAGTAGGGGCAGTGGTGTCCCTGTTGGCCCCTGTATCTGATTCTCTCTCAGATAAGTCATCTAGCAAATCATCACTTAGATTTTCCTCACTTGGTGGCTCTACAGTGATGCCTATTTTATATAACTTTGTACCTATCCCAAAGATTCTGCTGGTTGGAATCCTAGTGTAGTCTTTGCATCTAACTTGGACTCTAACTACTTCATAGAAGGTTTTGAAGTTTCCCTGCCAATCCACATCTACCAGTGCAACAACTACAGAGGTGATCTGCTCCAGCACTGCCCATTCAGCCCACTTTGGTGCCATCCCAGTGAGCTGTAGCCACACTGTTTGCAGTTCAGCCACATGCTCCATTTCACCATTCCGTTCCTCCACATTGACTGTAACTCCTATTCTGGTAGCCCAAAGTTGGGGTATCCAGCAACCTGTGCTACTGGTATGTGTGGTGGGAACTTGACTAGGTAGGTCCAGTCATCCAGTTTTCTGATTTGCCAAGGCCAGTTGGTTTTGTAAATCAGAGAAAAGTTATGAGCCATCTCCTCCTTAGTCACTTGTCCAGTCTCAATGTAAACTATCCCTACATTCTTTCCTGCTCCTAGATGATGTCCATTCACATCAGGTACCTCCACTTGGAAGAAACCCAGCCCTGTGGCTGCACTACCTACAATTTTTGCAGCATTCCTTGGCTTTTTCCTCATTGGGCAGTCTTCAACTTTGTGGTTTACCATCTTGCAAATGAAATAGGCAGGTGCCTGCTGGCATTGAGTCTTATGATGACCAGGCTCTCCACAGCTATAGCAAACCACATCTGCATATTCTTGGGGAGCATTCTCCTTGCTCTTGAAGGTACCTTTGCTCTTAACTGGCTTGCTTTTCCTTTGCTGGTTTCCACCATTGTTGGTTCTGTTTCCTTCAACTTGCCCTTGCACAGACCGTTGCTGCTGATGTTGCTGTGTTAAAGCCCCTGTCATATTGCTCATGTTTCCTCCATTGCCAGAGTTTTGAGCCCCCTGGGTGTTGCCCTGATTCTGGTTCTGGGACATTTGGCTGCCCTGAGGGCCAGGTTGCATCTGCTGGAGGGGGTTTCCTCCTTGGGGTAAGCCAGAAGGTTGTCCCACCCCCCATGTGTGTGGGTTGTTCCACTGATTCACTGGAGTGGGGTAGAATGGCCCCTGATACCATGGAGGAGGAGGCCCTCCCTGAAATCCGAAGCCGAAGGGGAATTGGGGAGGGGGGACCAAATTGCGGATCAAATTGTGCTGCCCACTGATTCTGATTACCTGCGTCTGCGCTGTTGATCTGCGATCTGTCCCCCGCTCTCTTGCCTCTCCCCTGTCCTCTTCCTCTCCCACGATCCGCCATGGCCCTGAGCTTGGTGAGGTCTGGCGGTGTTCCAGACCACAGGCTTTGCGAGATGGAGATGGAGATCACCTTGTTGAGTTCAGGCTCTCTATCAGTTTGGATCTGGGCCGGGAAGCAATCCTCCGTGGTGAAGCTGCGGCTGGGGATGAGGTCTCTCCTCACCCAAACGAGCACCGGACGGCGATTTATAGTCCCGTAGCTAGGGTTTGCATCTTCTACATCGATCCATAGCTGCCCAAAAATCTCAACTAGGCCCTCCTCATCGTTTTTGCTTGAGCTACTTTCCACCTCATCCGATTTTGATTTTCCTCGCCGCGCTTTTTCTGCTCTGCTTTTCCTTCTACCTCTAGGCATGCTCTGTTTCCTGAAGTCATCTCCGGCGAAGCAGAGGATCTCACCTTTTCTTTTCTTTGACAGGGATCTAATGTAAATGAGTAAATCCTCGGCCAAGTTCGGCCATGATATGCAACATTTGAATTTTGATCAGCCCATCGAACTAATAGAAGCCCCATCAGCAGCATCAACACCAACCAACGAGCCAGCATATCAATCAGTCATATCGTGGACCCTGAACCAACCGTGAACCGGCTGTGGGAATGAATTGTGCAGACGCAGGTACGTGTAGGAGCATTTGTCGCGGCAATTTATGCGTGAGAGCGACCATACATATTTCTCTCCTGCCCGTGAGCCCGTCCAACGAAAACTGGGAAATCTTGGAACGGCTGCTAGCTCAGTTTTATTTTCCTGCACACGCAGCTTTTCATGGAGATCATATGCCGCCAACTTATATATGCGTGTATCTCCTCCGATATTGTGCACTCCTATTTCTGAACCGAATCACTAATACGGATCTCCGGCGAAAGAGAAGTCGGCAGGTTTTCTTTTTGGAACGGCAGGTGACACGTTCGCGGTATAGCGTGCACGCATGCATATGTAGCTCAACTGGACAAGATATATATAGATATATATATATATATATATATATATATATATATATGTGTGTGTGTGTGTGTGTGTGTGTGTGTGTGTGTGTGTGTGTGTGTGTGTGTGTGTGTATACTCTAGAGGCTAACGCGCGCTTCGCAGCGCCATTCTTCACACCCATGATTAACTCTTTTATATCTGGTAGATTATTGTGACCGGTTGTTTTGTTTGGGTTTTATCATAGTTAGCTTGTGTTTTAGTTATGTTTTGATGGTGTGTTTTTTCGTTTGTATATCTCGTGTCAGGTTACCTCTGGAGACAATATTTGTTCCGAGAGAGGAGTGAACTTGTTTGATGTGTGGTTGTGATGTATTTACCATTTTTGACCTCGATATTAGTCGTTTGTGGAGTTTGGGCCTCTTGGGAGCTGCTATACCACGCGAAAACCGTGGAATTGATGCTATAACACTTGCATATGGGCCGCCCCATGATGCTCTCGGTTACTTAGCTTCTTTTTCTGCTCGTCCTACCGCCAACTCTGTAATAATTGGTTATCTTTTTTTATTTGAAAGTGTTATTTTAATTAAAAGATTTTTAAGGATTTAAAATTGTTGAAAATTTAGAAATCATTGATTTTGGAAAAAAAATCTCGAATTTTAAAAAATATTCAAAAAGTAAATAAGGTTTCAAATTTAAAATGTTCACAAACATTAAAAATGACCGTGAACTTAAAAATATCCATGAATTTAATAAATAATAATGAATCTGAACAAAATGTGAATTTTTTCAAAAAATATTTTTAATACTCATAAATGTTCTCATGAATAAGAATTTGAAAAGAAGAAAATAAAAAATAAAACTAAATACGTAGCACATAACCTTACATGCGGGGCCCTTAGCAATCCCACAACCCCAAAGCACCACAACGCTTCAAACCATAAAGTTTAGTATCTCTATACATATCCCTGCATGCATGTCGATCTTTTCTTTGTTAAATAGGAGTATAATCTCCGATTATTCTCGGTCTATCGATCTGTTTGGCGATCGTGCTATATATGACCGATTAATCAATTCGTGACCGAGGATAAGCGAGGGCGACGTCGTACGTTGCTGCGGCATTGAAGGGACTTTCGCGCCCGGCCGCCTAGTCGGCTAACCACCTTGTGGGGTCGACGTGCGTACGTGGAGGCCTGCCGCGCGCAGGCAGTACATGTGGCTGTGCCGCCGCTTAGACTTAGAGCAATTCTAGCAGACAATACGCCCCGCAAAACGTGTTTGCGGGTTGACGAAGGTCATTGTTTGCCGGTCAAAACATGCGCGGCCAAGCAGAACTTGTATCTAAATCTGCATATTTTGAAAAAATACTTTTACGGAAGAAACTGCACAAACATAGTTCATCACACACTACATAGTTCATCACATGATCAACAAACTACAAGCATACCTATACTACATACTACGTTAAACTAGTACTAGGGGGGTCGGATCTAACGGCGGCGAGGTCGCGACAAACTGGACGACACCGTGGAGGAGCCGGACGCTCAATCCTCCTCGTCGGAGCTGCACAGATCGACGTACTTCTCCGCCTGCTCCGCGCGGATGCGGCGCCACTCGTCAGCCTTCTCGTTGGCGGCGACGTTGTCGGCGAGCGCCTGCCGCCACTGGAGGGCTTCGAGCTCCTCGACGTGGCGTCGGCGCTCCTCCTCCTCGCGCACGCTCCGCTCGGCGATGGCGGCGGCGACGGCGTCGAAGTCCGCGACAAAGTCCTCGGGCCCGACGACTCCACGACGGCCAAGCGGAGCGGGCTCCTCGGGCTCCTCCTTCACCGGGACGAACGGGGCCGGCGCCTTTGGCTCCTCCTCCTCATCCGACCACTCCCTCTTCACGGGGAGGGACCCCGCGGCGGAGGACGAGGAGGATCCGGCGTAGGAAGACCTCGCGGAGGAGAAGGACGTGCGCCGGCGGTCGTACTCCTCTGTCTCGCGGCGCTCGAAGCTCGCCGGCGGCGACAACCCATGGTTGGTCCACTTTCGGGCGCCGCGCTTCCTCGCCCGTTGGACCGGACGCGCCGCTCGCGCTCCGGGTCGCTCTCACGGCCGGATCTGCTGCCGGAGCGGCGTCCGGAGCTCCACATTCGCCCCCATATGGCGGCTGGAGGCGGGGCAGAGGGTCTTCGGCGGCGAGAAATTGGGAGAGGGGAAAGGGGAATCGGGTAGCTCGCGGCGACGAGGATAGGGTTTGGACCCGCAAAAGAATCGCGGAACTGCACTTATAGTGTTCGTGGCGTGCGATTTGCGGGCTGCGGCAAAAAAAATTGCGGGCCGGACGAGTATGCGGCCTCCGTTCTGGCTGAATAATTGGCCCGAGCCCGCATACTCGCCGGAGTTTTTGCGGGCCGGCGTTTTGCGGGATCTGCTATAGTTGCTTTTACTCTAGCTACGGATTTGTTCTCGACAAATAAGGTTCCTAATCCCAGTGTAGGGTTAGTAAAGGGCGCGGCTATATGCCGCCTATAGTGATCATATGCTAGTGTCGACCCAGTTACTCCCTCGATTCGGAATTACTTGTCACAAAAATGAATAAAAATGGATGTATCTATAACTATACATTTATTTGTTGGACGAGTAATCACGAACCGAGGGAGTAGTTGGTAGTGGGACGGCTCAGTTACGGCATGGTCTCGCCACGCTGATGTTACGCGTGTTTCTTTGTTGTTGTTTATATTAAAAATAAAAATACATATGCACAAGCAGGATACCAGCGTACGTGCGCCCACCGTAGAGTGTATATACTCCGCCGGCTTCTACTGTTCCACAGGTACGGTGAACTTGCACTCAACACTGACGGATTTCGCACGCTGGCTCGCTCGCTCGCTCCCAGCCAACGGCGCACGCAGTTTCCTCTCTGGACCCCTCCAGGCCTCCACTCGACGACCGAGTGACTGTAGCTCGGCCGGTACACGGGAGTGAGGCCGGTGTCATCGTGTCAGCGTCGTCCCCGATTTTCCGATCGAGTGGACGAGCCAGCCAGCGCGCAGCCACATCCCGCCCCTGCCTGGTGACTCGCTCGCTCGCTCACCGGGGCTAGAGTAAGCCTAAGCGGCGGCGCAGCCACATGTACTGCCTGCGCGCGGCAGGCCTCCACGTCCTACGTCGTCCCCACAAGGTGGTTAGCCGACTAGGCGGCCGGGCGCGAAAGTCCCTTCAATGCCACAGCAACGTACGACGTCGCCCTCGCTTATCTTCCATCACAAATTGATTAATCGGTCATATATAGCACGATCGCCAAACAGATCGATAGACCGAGAATAATCGGAGATTATACTCCTATTTAGCAAAGAAAAGATCGACATGCATGCAGGGATATCTATATAGAGATACTAAGCTCTCATGGTTTGAAGCGTTGTAGTGCTTTGGGGTTGTGGGTCGCTAAGGGCCCCTTAAGGCCCCGCATGTAAGGTTATGTGCTACGTATTTAGTTTTATTTTTTATTCTTTTCTTTTCACATTCTTATTCATGAGAAAATTTGTGAGTATTAAAAATATTTTTTGAAAAAATTCACATTTTGTTCAGATTCATTATTATTCATTAATTCGTGGGTATTTTAAAGTTCACGGTCATTTTTAATGTTTGTGAACATTTTAAATTTGAAACCTTATTTACTTTTTGAATATTTTTTAAAATTCAAGAACTTTTTTTAAAATCAATGATTTTTAAATTTTCAACAATTTTAAATTCTTAAAAATCTTTTAATTAAACTAAACACTTTCAAATAAAAAAATAACCAATTAGGGTGTATATACTCCGCCGGCTTCTACTGTTCTGTTCCACAGGTACGGTGAACTTGTACTCAACATTGACGGATTTCGCACGCTGGCTCGCTCGCTCCCAGCCATACTGTACTACCAGTGTAGCACACAAGTAGTAGTAGCCTAGAGGCCGCGCTGCTATCCCGGAGAAGAACAAGGACAAGAGGAACGCTGGCACTGTCACGAAACTGCTGATCTCCGTTCCGTGCCGGGGGGCGCACAGAAAGGAAGCATATGCATGCCATCATGATAACCACGTGGACGTGGTGGTCCTGCCACCCAATTTCCCTGGACAGTCACTGTCCCGTCCACATGCCAAGATTCATCAGATTTTCACGCACTCCCTCCCTACATTTACTGTGAGACGAGCGAGTGGCGACCACGACAGCCCGACAACCGAGTGAGTGTAGCTCGACCGGTACCGGCAAGGCAGCAAACGGGAGTGAGGCCGGTGTCACCGTGTCAGCGTCGTCCCCGATTTTCCTTTCCGATCGAGCAGGCGTACGAGCGATCCGGCAGGGCCAGCCAGCGCGCAGCCACATCCCTCGCCCCGCCCCTGCCTGCTGACTCGCTCGCTAGCTCACCGTTGTTGAGGAACGCTCCTTCGGAAGCCTTCCAACGATTGTTTAGGGTGGAGCGTGCTCTCAACTGCAGCTACGTGTCGTGCTCTGGACCCTTTCTTTAAATATTCTTTTATTCTTCGTATACATTTTTGGCTTTTTAGATGATTTTTTTTGGCTTTTCACGGGTCTTTTTTAGCTTTTAGTTAAAAAAATCCCCCAAAAAACATATTTTTTCTTTTGCTTCCGCCAGAGTCATGATTTAGCTTTGTGAGAGGCACGACCATACTTCTCGGAAACGAAAAAAACGCGTTTTCTCTTCTTTTTCTTTCCATGAGAGGCACGGTTTTGCTTCCGCGAGAAGCGCTATCGTGCCCCTCGAAAACGGAAAAAAAATGTGTTTTCTTTTTTTCTTCCTTTCGTGAGAGGCATGATTTTGCTTCTACGAGAGGCACAGTTTTGCTTCCGAGAAAGTCACCCGTTCCTCTCCTAAACGGAAAAGAGAAACATGTTTCTTTTTTTTTCCTTCCATGAAAGGCACGGTTTTCGATCTTCGAGAGACACGGTTTTGCTTCTGCGACGGTCAT